>NC_048597.1:70826969-71094408 GCF_003668045.3 Cricetulus griseus | reverse complement strand
TGTTTGTGTACATGCAGTTCTGCCTTAGGTGGTAGTTTCCCCGAGGCCAGACATTGCTTGAAGCTCTTGCACTGTCTTGTATTGGGAGCATCGTGATAACCGATTCCCAAGTGTGCAGGGCCAAGGCTGACCTACATCTGTGCCTAGAGCAGCTTTTGGGAAGACCAAAGCCAGGTAGTGCCCAAGTCTAGGCACAGGCAAAGGAAGTAACCCTTGTTTTACAAGCAGCAGTGAGACCTGGGATAGGACCTGGGCTTGGAGCTGCCAGACCACCCTGAAAGCATAGTTAGAAAAGCCCATACCTGCTGAGGTTTACGTTTAAGATTAAGACAGTAGGCAAAACTGGACAGTGGTGATGCCCACCTTTAATCCCAGCACTCGGGAGGCAGAGGCCAGCCTGGTCTACATAGTGAGTTCCAGGAGAGCCAGGGCTACACAGAAAAACCCTGTCTCAAAACACCAAAGAAATACAAGAATAAAAAAGCCTGAGTTTTGGAGAGGTGGTATCTCTTGCCCCAGCTGGAGGCTATACTCTATTTAACAAGGAAAAACGTAGGCTGTGACCAAGACTTCAAGAATTTCAGCTTGGTTCTGGAGGATGAACTGTGTGGCCTCAGGAGAAACAGCCTGACTGTCCAGTGAGGACCAGAGAGCCTGGAGGAGTGTTGCCCACTGCAGTGCTTTGTGTGTGGTGCTTGATCCCCATGAAGATGACACATCGATGGAGGGGGAATGAGGAGGAGGGGTAGTGGCTGGAGGGATTTTATGATAAGAAATCCAAGTATGACATGTGACATGACTCTGGCAGGGTCCCCAAGGATACACTCACTGCTCACCTCCCTCCCTGCCCTTGCATGTGAAATTTCAGTCACCCTGTGTGGGAGGTCCTGTTATGCTTGTCTCCATCTCTGTTCCTGCCTCTTTACACTCCTCTTGTGAATGAAGAGACAAGTTCTTGTCACCTAGGCCCACATGGGAAAGGAAAAGCTGCCAGTCCCTTGCCCCCTGCCTTGTCTTTTGCTCGCCTCACACTGCTGGGGCTCACTGGGGAGGGAAAATGTCCTTCTAGCAGAGAAGAGTCAGGTGGGTAGGGTGGGGTCCATCCAAAGCAGCAGCCCGGGGAGTCATGAGGCTGCAAGAGTGAGGAACGCAAGCACCCTAGCGCAGCTGCCCGGGGAGAAACAGAGAGGGGACATGCTCTGAGAAGATGGATCTTGTCCAGTTCCTACCGACCTGTTTTCATGGGAGGGTGGCACAGCCCACCCAAGGCTCCAGGCTCCTCTGGGCCTCATGTGCCAGAGTCCAAAGGTCCTGCTGTGGCCACCTCTGTACCTTCCTAACCAGAAAAGACCATTGGTCGTCCACCCAGAGTCTGGGCCCCAGGCATGGGTCATGGAGATCAGGTCAGATGATACTTCTCAGGCCGAGCTCATAGTCCATGTATACCCTAGTCACCACATGCCTCAGTTTACCATCTCTTCCTTTTAGAGCCTGTGAAAAAACTTGTGTGGGCAACCCATAGGACAAGTGAAGATACAATCCAGAATTTGCTCCACTTTTGGGTGGGGAGCAGGACCCCCTTCAGGCTTGCCCTTTGCTTACCCTTCCCATAAGGCTGTGGCTTTCGTATTGCCACCCCCAACAGCAGTGAGCCCCCCCCCCTGCACTGTGTCAATGAGTCAAATAACATCCTGTTTCTTCAAGGTGTACAAGTCTGATGACGAGTGAAACTGAGTTTCCGTCTTGTTGCCCAAGCGTTCTCTGTAAGCTGTGTGGTATGTTGCTTGCTGTCCTTCCAGTTCCTTCTCCAGAGATTTGGGAGCAGAGCTGTATGCATGCCAGTCTATGAGCATGTCAGATGTCAGGCCCATGGGCCTGCACTGCACCCTATACATTACTTTCCAAGCATACATTACTTTCCAAGGAATCCTGGCTCATGCACTCTGCATGCCAGTTTTGAGAGCAAAATTAGGTGACAATGGACACTATCCTCTCCCCCACCTTCTGGATGTCATTGGAGTACACTTGGCACAGAATAGGGTGCAGGGCGTGGCAGCAGAATCACCATGCACATGCCCCGTGCCGGAAGTGGAGACTTTATCTGTCCTCATTCCAGTCCTGGGGACAGGCTACCACAGGTAGGCATCACAGCCAGAACCACACAGAAGGAAGAATGCTGGGGTTGAGACTTACCTTGGCTAATGTCCAGCCTGGATACTCCAGTGCACATGCTTTCAGTGTCCCTCAGACAAAGTACCTGTCCCTTAGTCATAGACCCACTCAACTGGCACAAAGGTGCTGCTTGGTTGTGGGAGGGGGCTGTCAGGACACTGTGACGGAGATTGCAATTCCCCTGGGGGCTGCTATCTTCTCTTGAGACCCTGCTCTTGCCCGTCCCAGGCTAGAGGCAGCTCTCTGAGTGACAGCAATTAGGGCCATGGCTGGCAATGCAGAGCTTGCACACACCCCCAAAGCACCTGACATTGCACAGCTCGGGGAGGGGGGGGGACTGTGCTCTGGCTGTGGCTAAGGCTCCTGGAATCGTCTTCTTTCTGTTGTAAAAATGGAAACATCCCCTATGTGAGACACAAGCTGGCGAGGAGAACGCCACTGTGAAATCACACCCACAGCAGGGCGGGAGGTGGCTGGGGGTGCTGGGCCTGCCAGAAAAAGAGGACCTCATGAACAAGGCAGGGAGCCAAGAACCTTGGGTGGGGGTTGAAGGGGCGAGGTGCAGTCCCTCAGCCAGACAACCCCACTGGAACTCGGGCTAGGCCCTCCCTGCCTTGATCCCCTCTTTTCCTAAAACAGCAACAGAGCCGGCTGCATCCGGCTTCCCACTCCCACCCAGAGATGCCGGAATAGCTGTGAGGGAGGTGGGACTGGGGTGTAGTGCCGGGGGCTAGCTAAATTGGATAGAGACAACAGCTCTCCTCAATGGAAGACTTCAGGGGCATGACAAGGTGGGTCTAGACTTCTGCTGCCAGGTAGAGTAAGATACATCTTTAGGGTAAGCTGCAACCACCACCACCCACCCACCCCCGCCTCGGCCCTTTCCACTCCCCCCTCACACACATTGTGTTCTTCCAGGCTGCCATGGGAGATGCCTCAGAAACGAACATCCGAGCCACATGCACACGGGGCCTTGATATGTCATCCACCCCCCCTCGCAACAATCAAACTGGTCCAGCTGGAAACAAAGTTGCCCTGTTTTGCTGCCTGGACCTTCCTCCTCAGCACTCCCTAGGCACTGCTCAGCCGCAGCTCAGCACATCACATCTAAAATCTTCATGGAACTGCAACAGCTCTGCACACCCACTGGTGTGAGGAACACGTGCTGTGCATGTGAAACGCCTGCATCCCATGAGCTATTCTCACCTCCAGGATTGCAAGGACATAGCACAGTGCCCACACACTGTGGCTAACTGTGGCCAGAGGCCAGCAGAGGTCAGGGTCTGCAGAGGCAGGAGATTACGGTTGCAAGTTCTTTGGAGCGCATTCCATAAGAGACATGGGATTTCCACTATGGCCATTGTCTTAGTAAGGCCACAGTCTACCATGAGGCTGGCAAAAAGGCTGTCCTCTACCCTCAGAGCTCCAGTCTAGCTCCTGATCTGGCTGTGACCTTTCCAGAATGTCCAAGATTCCAGTCTGAGGACCTTGGCTAGCTGCCCAGGCTGTGGGATCAGTCTGGGGCGCCTGCCTTAAGACTGCCCTGGATAGAGGAGGAGGTGTGTGTGTGTGTGTCTGTGTGTGTGTGACAACAAAGAAAAAGAGGCCATCAATTTGGGAGAGAAGGTGGGGTAGATGAGAGAAGCTGAAAGGAGAAAGGAATGGGGGAAATGATGTAATTATATCATAATTTCAAAAATTAAAAAAAAATTGTCCTGGGTGCAGCAAGCATTTCCAGCCTGACTGTCACTGAACTGATGTCAGAGCCTTTGAACTAAGTCCACACACCTTCACACAACACACATTCACATACCTTCACACACATGTGCAATCACATGCCTTCACACACACATGTGCAATCACATGCCTTTAAACACACACGTTCACATACATTCACATACATGTGCAGTCACATGCCTTCACACACATGTGCAATCACATACCTTTACACACATGTACATTCACACACATGTACTTATCTGCACCTGCATGTGTACACTCATAATCATGCACATACATGTGCACATTCGACATGCCCCATGCAGTTGTGTGGTCACATATGCTTGTGTGTTCATCACAAACGTGTATCTGCTAACTTACTCTCATAGGCATACCTGTAAATTCACCTGGTCCACTCACCCCACGTGTGAATGTCCACACACTGACTGCTCACTCACTCACCTGCTTTCACGTGACCACCCCACCTTCTCACACACTCTATAGTATTCACACATGCTTACTCACACACACGCAGTCACAGTTCTCACACTCGCTGACACTCAGAGGCCACATCCTGCCTTCAGCTACTGCTAAATGCCTCCTCCTGCAGGTCAAGCGACAGCTTTGGCCGTAGCCACTGCTCTGGAGCCCCCTTGCCCCCCATGATACAGTCTACCTTATCATCTAGAGGGCCGTTGGTGTTCCCCAAGAACATGAGGAGATGGTTGACCAGTGTGCCCGCTCTGCTGCCCACCTGCTCAATGCTGCACTGACTGGACCCGAGGAGCTGAGCCCTCAGGAGCCCTTCCTTATTGGGACGCCAGGTGAGCATGGGATAGGAGTCAGGGAGGATAGCCACACAGCAATGGGAACCAGAGCCTGGGGTCTGGCTGGTCCTGAGCCCATTGCTGGTGCAGGAGGAAGATCGCAAGGTGGAGTACAGGAAAGCAGATAGGAAGACAGAAATTAATCAGCAGAGGCTGGCAATGTCCCCTCCCACAGGAAACTCATCCCTGTGATTTCCACAGGCCTCAAAATGTACAGAGGAGACCTCATTAGGGGTGTCTTCATGGAGCAATCCAGGCCAAGCATCCAGACGGGCAGGGGACTGACACATTTGGAGGACAAGGGATGGGCCCTCTGAAAACTCCTCTCTGGAGATACTTCTCCCAATCTCTGGCCCCCAGCTGGCAAAACTGAGTACCCAGATCTAAGATTGATCCCTGGGGCCCCAACACCAGAAGCCAGACCAAGGAGCTTGTTGGGAAGCCTGGTCATCCTGAAAGCAGGCCTTCACAGACTCTAGGAGTCACCTGAGTATGCAGAGAGCACAGGCCAGGCAGGTGAAGACTGTCCCTGACCAATCCTCACCCTCTTACAGGCACTGTAGGAGGACATGGTGTCTGCAGACAGAGAGGGAGTCATGAGCTATAGACAGTGCTCTCACAGATGTCCAAGAACTTCAGTCACCGACTGTTAGATGGCTGGCATTGCTAGCTACCAGTTTCATGTGACCTGGAGGGCCATGTCCAGGTTTTCTCATGGGGGGCATGAGCCTGCTGAGTCCAAGATGGCAGGAGGTTCTCACCATGATCAGGGGCTAAGCCTTAAGGCTCTCTTTCTCAGCCAGGCCAGCCCAGCCTCTCCTTGTACCAGGTCAGAGACTTCTTTAGTGGCCAGGGGCAGGAAGACAGGGACAGTCTGTGGAAGATAGGCAGGGGAAGAGAGCAGAGGCAAGTTAAGCGGTCCCCAATCCCCACCTCACTCTAGAACAATCAGAACAGTCAGCTGTGGGATTCAAATGGGTCCAGGAAAAAAAGCATCTGGATGGCCCAGATGGGGCTCCCCCATCCTGTTCTCTACTGGATACACCCCTTCCTGAGCTGATTGACTCCAAGCCCAGGTCCAGCCCCTGCTGCCTCCAGGCCTGCAGATCCTCAGCTAGGCAGGAGAGGCCAAGAGCGATTAGCAGAGCAAACAGGCATGTTTACAGAGTTTGTGCTATGTTTTCTCAGCCTCTGGGCCTCGCAGCCCAGCCCACCTGCAAACTCAGCCCATCTCCCTTCTCTGAGCCCGTTAGGCATGGCTGTGGCCATCTCAGCCCAGAGGTTGTTGGGAGGAAACGGCCAGTTCTTCCACCTAGACTGAAGTGCAGGCTCACACAAAGCTGAGACAAGGGAATCTTTTAAAGGAAGCCTCAGCTTCCCAGAAAGGAGGTTCGGGGTCCCAGGAACATACCCAGATACCACCCTCAGTCACAAAGCAACATGGAGGGCAGGGGTGTAACTCAGGTGGCAGGGTGATTGCCTAGTATCCGAAAAGCCGAGTGCAGGCCCCTGCTCACATAAAGCAGGCATGGTAGTACATGTCTAGATGCCTAGCACTCAAGAGGTAAAGGCATCCTCCAATATATGACAAGTTCAAGGCCAGCCTGGGACACACGAGATATTGTTACACACAACAATAAGAAGGAGGCAGGAGAAGATCCTACCTGACCTGATGTCTAAGCCCTGTTGTTTTTGTGGATGAAGTAAAAGTGAAAGATAGATAATCAATTGGCAGACTCGGTGTGGGAATGGTGCTCTCTCTCTGTCTCTCTCTCTGTCTCTCTCTCTGTCTCTCTCTCTCTCTGTCTCTCTCTGTCTCTCTCTCTCTCTCTCTCTCTCTCTCTCTCTCTCTCTCTCTCTCTCCCCATTCTGGATACAGACATCAGAGCTCAGAGCATAGTGGTAGTGCTTGGGGGCTCATGCAAAGATGGGGTACACCTGGACAAGCCTCAGTTCCCACCTGACACTGCCTGGCCCCTGGCTTGAGTGGACATGTTAAGTGAGCACTCTCCTCCAGGGCCCCAAACTACATCTCCTAGCAGCTGCTTCAGGCCCCAGCTTTCTGGTGCTCTTCGCTTCTCCAGCTCAGCACTTCCATGTCTAATCAAGGCCTCATCAGGAAGGACCAGAGGCTTCCATGGGCCTGAGAAAACCTGCTAGGATAGCAACCACTACTGGACTGGATCAAGCTGAACATGTCCTCTGACACAGAAGAGGCTTGGTACTGGCTTGCCTGTTCTTCCTCGTAAACCTCTTGCCAAAGCAAACTGCCACAGAAACAAGGCTAGAATGTGGGCACAGTGGGGCCACACCCTGCCTACCTAGGAGCCATCGTGCACAACTCACACATGGTCTTGAATTCCAGCCAGGGTATTACAATTCTTACGAGCCTCATTCATGGGTTAAGATGGAAGGGCAACCACTCTGCTCCATGTGGCCTACACCAGCAGGTGAGGGATTGAAAGGTTCAGGCATTATGCTGCCCTGCCTCTGTTACCTGGCAGAATCCACTCAGGCAGTACCACTCAGGCAGGTGCAGAGGACCCCTTTAAAAGATAGACCCCTGCCCACTTATGCTCTCTTATCTTCTCCTCTCCTCTCTTCTCTTACGCTCTCTCTGCCTCTCTATGGCGACCAGCCATGGCAGTCAGCCATTAACCCTGTTCCTCTTCTCTCTTAGTCTCTCTACTCTGCTGGGTCTATAATAAACTGGTTAATATGTCAAATAGTCTCATGTCTCATCTTGCACCTCTTCTTTATTTCTAATGTAAGCAAAAGAATATTTGGCGCCCAACATGGGGCCCAAACCCATGACCCTGAGATTAAGAGTCTCATGCTCTACCTACTGGGGAATGGCAATAACTGTACAAGGGTGGATGCCATGCACATGCTAACACCAAACCTCCTGTTGGAAGGGCTATAGCCCTGCACGTGAGTCTGGATTGTCACCATTCCTGCCTGTGTCACCATCCCTGTCTGTGCTTTCCTGGGGCTGGCTGCTTATTGTCATGCATACCTAAAGGAATGAAAGAATATTGTTGTCCCACCACTAGTAGGGGAAGGGCCAGCCTTTGGTTCCAGTCTAGAGGGGTCAGGGCTTCTGAGTCATGGCCCCTCTGCCAAAGGCTCAGAATCTTGCAACTGTCCCCAACACCACCCAGCTCACCCTACCTGTTCCCGTAGCTTTCTTCTCTCCCTGCTATGGCCACCTCCTTGTCCCTCACCATTGTCACAAAGCTATAGTATCACACTCCACCTGTCCCCTCTTCCCTCACTATGGAATCCATCTCCCTGTCTCTGACGCCTGAGATCTGAGGAAGAGTAGTACTTAAGTGCTCGGGGTGGGGGGGGGAGGATCAATTCATCCGGTTCCCTTTTAATCCATCAATTCCATTTCCCACAAATGTTCTGGTCCCTCCTACAGAGTCACTACGTGGTAGTGATGTCCACAGATGCCAACTGATATGTTCGTACAGCCGACAGCTATCCACTGGCCAGGGACTACCCCAGGTGCTCAACTCAGAGTGGCTATCCTCACACTCCTTCCCACCCAGTGTTCTATCCCACTCCAGGGTCACCCCAAGCCCCAGACCCAGCACATGTCAGTCAGCCTTGACCTGAGAAGAATGTTTGCAGACCCTGGAGCCACACAGAGTTCCAACAACGCCTTTAAAGGCAGACTTGAGGGGTCAGAGGAAGGGAAGGGAAGCCCCTGAGCAGATGGGACAGAAGAGCCTGTAGTATATGCTAGACACCTGCTGTGTGCCCTGAGCTCACTGTGCTGTTAAAGGGCTTTGTACCAGCCCTATCCTATCACTACGACTCTCCTGAGTTGTCCACACAAGTCCACACTCCAGCCATGCTGGATTCCCAGCTACCCAAGTCTACTGACCTCCCAGTTTGGCCACAGACGGGATTTGGGTGCCTATTGGTGCACCAGGCAAGGTTTACAGGCAGGAACAACCACCCTGGCTAGCCTAAGAGCCCATTACTCACACCCTCATTGCTTTCCATGGAGGTCAGTGGCCAATCTGGACACAGAGGTCAGTGCCCCTTACTCCACAGCTGGGGTAAGCCTAGCTCCCTCGCTGGGAATGAAGAGCATCAGGCAGGGATTAAACAGAATGTGTGGCAGCCATGCTGGGCCCACAGAGGAACGAGCTGATGTTAGAGGACAAGTGGATTAGACTCAGGGTCAATATTTGTGGAACTGAATTGAATCTGTCAGCTGGGAGCTGTGTGGGTTCAGGGTAGTTTTGAGGCTCCTGCCTCAGGCAGGCAGAACTCAGCACACAAGCCTCTCACAGGTCACAAAGGACAACTCTGGGGTGAGACACCTACTGGCTCTGTACCCTTGTAAACAAAGCAGGCAGGTTGGAGACAGGGCTATGGGTTGGCTGGATTTCTGAGGTGGATATGAAGGCCCTGTCTCTACTCCTGGAACCTGGCTGGTCCCATAGCAAACAGGGTTGGGGAACAAAGAGACTCTATCTATGTCTGGACCCCCAGGGTCAAATTACACAATGTATTGGTTGTCACCCAGAGGCATGATATGGGGGTCAGGGAAACAGAGAACAGATCAGGCTGGATCCAAGGAACATGACTACTCTGTGACTGTGGCCAAAATTCTTGTCTAAAGGCTACTGGCCCCTGCCCTCCCTCCACAGGAGGTTCTGAGGAAATAGGGAGGGGACACCATGGTGACATCCACTAAGCCATTCTGGCTGCCCCAGTGCTTCAGCCCTTAGTTCTCAGAACCAGAGACAGTCTAGCTCATCTGCTGCCCAAGGCTGCCTACTTCTCAGCCCTTGAGCCCAAATTGGATTAGTGATGTTTAGAAAGCGACAAATCTGCTTATATTTGAGCAAGGGCTCAGCAGATTACACAGGCCAAGAGGGGCCCTGCATGCATGCAGGGAGATTGGGGAGGGGAAACTTAGCTAAACAAGTGTTAATTGAAAACAAACTCTATATGATCTGCCTGGCTACCCTGGCCAAGCAAATGTGTCTCTTCCTAGAGATAGTGCAGAAAAGAATTGGGGTCATGCACCAAGCCCTAGGCTGAGGCCACAATGTGAGGACGGGAAGGAGTGTGGGTCATGATCATCCATGGAAATGTGGACCCAGCGAAATACCTATTCTGTACCCCATGACTATGATTCCTCCCAGTGACCCCGCCCCTTCAAAATCTCAAGGCATGGGCAGTGGGAAGCTTTGCACCTGAGCATTTTATTGTCCCATCTGTCCAGCAATTGGGAACACCTCAGAGGCCAGTGGCATGCAGGTTGACCAAAACAACCCTGAACACTGAGCAGGGTGGTCCTAAAAGAGACACTGAGGCAAGCTGAGCTAGAGTCTGCTGAGTCTCTTGGGCCCCATGGGCTGTGTGGTACTGCTTCTGTCAGTGGTTGCCAGGAAGAACTCTGTGTCCATTATTGCCAGCCCTGCCCTGACACTAGGCACTCATTGTAAACACCTACCTGGTGACACTCCCAAAGCCAGCAGCTAGGAGGAGAATAGCAAAAATGTTATTCCTAAAAATGCAAGGATACTGTGCCCTGTGCTGCTGGAAAGAAACCCACTGGCTTGAGCAGAGGGCATAAGCTTGTGAACAAGCCCTCCTCAGGGCATAGGAGTATGAGCCATGGGGACTGGGCAGGCTTATAGTCACCAGGAGCCCCTTATACAAATGAAATGGGCTCAGGAAGAGATTGAGACATCAGTGACAAGCGATCGCCAGCAACTTTGTCCTGAAGGGCATCTCACTAGCCACAGGAGCTGGCAGCCCACCTTCCCTTAGGAAATCTGTGTCCAGGACTGAGAGTCTCCTGGTTGGAGAGTGGGCAAGAATAGATGGAGAAGAAAGAGCACAAAGCGAGAGATCTGGTGCCCCTGTAGATGTTGGAGTACTCCTGAGGCAATCGGGACAGGATGGCTGAGTCTCCGTCACCCTCACCTCTCAAGCACAGTGCCTGTTGCAGACCACAGCAAGCTCCCTATGAGTGGAGAGTGGTCCTGGCTGACCAGAAAGGTGGCTTTACAAGTATGGACAGGGATTGGGAGGGAAGCAACAGTAAGATCCTTTGAACTCCCAGAATCCCCATGAGTCAGGGATCACCACCTCTGACGATTACCCAAATCTGGGTCTGCTGGTCAGGCTGTGACCATATCTTTTCAGTATGGGTTTAGCCCCAGTGGGGCCTCCAGCTCCTCAATCTGGCTCATCCCCCAACAAGCCAGGAATATCAATTATTCAGCTTCTACCTCTCTGTGTTAGCACCTCATACAGCTGGGAAGATAAATCTCCTCTCTGCCTGTATTCTTGACACCTGACTGGGAGCAGGATATCCCCAGGGCAATGACAGGCCCTCTCCCAGACCCCCCTCCCAAATCCCAGAGCCAGCCCAAGCATTGCTGGCTCCCTGCCGCTCCTTAGCTATTAAACCAATAATTCAGCAGAGACACTTTGGAGCAAACTGCATGGGTTTCCACCTCCCATGACAGCAAGAGGTCTACCACCATTACAATGGCAAGAGAGGCTGCTCCAGCAGACATGGTCCTGCAGCACAGGCTGACTTTCAAAGGGACAGGGAACACACAGGGCCATACGGAGGAGAGTGGTTTGCATGACTTTAGCCATATCAGATAACTAAAGAATAAGACCTGGTCACCCCATTGAAAGAGGTAGCTCCAAACACATCTTTTAAAAACACTGATACAGGATCCTGCATAAAACCAAGAGAGGCCACAGGCTACCTAGGCCACCATAGTGGGACACTTACAAGTCTCCAGGAAGACATCTGTCTCCACGAAAACTGATGACTTGAACAAGTCTGATGTCTTGGAGAGTCAAGATTAGCTCCCCATACTCATTCCCAGATCCACATAACCAGGGAAGGGTTTGTTGAGTGACTGAGTGACCTTACACGCTCCTTACAAACCCTTCCGTGACTCCGGCATGGCTCTGGCAAGAAATGGAATAGAGATGAAAGGGGATGAAGTTAGTAGGCAGAAAAATCAGTGAGGCTGGGAAAGACAGGGGACCTGAGACCTACTCCATCCCTGCAAAGTCTCCTGCTTCAATCCTGGTGGATACAAGGCAAGACCTGGGCCAGTAGTAAGCAGGGCTCAGCTGACCCAACTTCCCGCCCCAGCCCCTCCTGCCTCCCTCTCTGCAAGCCTGCATAGGGCAAGGCCAGCTGCCCAGCAATTAACATTAATAGGTTGATGGACACTGGCCTGGGCCAAAGTCTAGTGTTAATTGAGGCTGATCCCTCCTCCATTTGTCAACTATCTGGATGCAGCCCTTCCTCATAGGACCCAGTCCTACGACCTTCCTGCTTCAGGCACCCAGGCTGCCCCTGCTCTGCCTGGTAGTGGAACCAGCTCTCTCAGACCCTGCTGGGAGCCCATACCTTCCAACATTGTCCCTAGGACTTTGGCTGCCCCAGTGACAAACAAGCTCTCTCTCTGCCCACTTCTACCATAGCCTCGGGCCTCTTTCCCTGTCCAGACTCCCGTAAAGACAGTCCTGTCTGTCCTCCTCCTAGGCCTCAGCCTCTGTGGATGCATACCATCAACCAGGCAGTATTGGGATCTGAGCCAGCGTCCAAAAACACAGGGGAGACACAGGGCTCTGTCCCGGCTCTCCATTTCATTCTTCCCAATGACAGGCCAAGTTGGAACCATTGAATTTGTGGCCAAGGACAAGGCTAATTCATCATTGTGAGGCTCCGTATTGTGCTACCTATATGGCAGCTTTACTTGGTCCCCATCTGTGCCTGGCTTGGAGAGGGCTCTGCCATCTCCCTAGGAATGTTGGTTTGCCTGCCCCAGAATGGGAGGCCTCCTGACTCTCTTGGGGAACTGGTGAGTATGCTAAGGGGTCATTTCCCAGGCCTCCCCACCGTGCCTCCATATGCCCCCCTTCCCTAGCCTAACCCGCAAGGCTGCTGTGACAGGAGACACTGCCAATGAGTGTGAGCCGCTGTGGGATGAGCTGTTACTCTGGAAGTTGTCTGAGGATGCTGAAGCTTCACTGTCCTGGTCACTGCCTGGCACACCCTCTGGAAGCAGGGGGAAGACATAAAAGGGAACAAGAAAGAGCCTTGAGAACACCGGTCTTACATAACCAGCTCTGGGGAGAGCAGGTGCCTCTTCTATCAACTTCACTCTTTCAATCCCCAAAGACTTCCAAGCTGGGGAGTGGGAGAGGAGAAGGGCAACCTCTGCACAGAGTCGTAGGAGGTACTAAGCACTGAGACCCATTAGACAGCCCCCTGCACTCCCCAGAAGGACTAGGGAACTTGCTAAGATGCCACAGATGGAATTCAGAGCCTATGACAAAAAGGACCAGAAAGTCTTTTGAAGAAGACATTTCTGGAACATCCCAGGGGGACCGCTTGTATACCAAGTACTGCTTTGGACATGCCACACATATTATTTCAATGACTAATCATCCCATTTTACTGATCACCCCAGATGGGTACACTCAGCATCTCCTGAATGTGGCAGGCCTGGCGTCCCACTGAGGACTATGCAGGCTGGAATCCAGAGATGCCAGTGATTGCACAGAAAGACAGGGTTTTGGCCTGGGGACATAGGTCAGTGGCAGAGCGCTTGTCTGGCATGCATAAGGCCCTGGACTCACTTAGTAGCAACACACACACACACATGCATGCACATACACACACACACATGCATGCACACATACACACACACACACACACACACACACAGAGAGAGAGAGAGAGAGAGAGAGAGAGAGAGAGAGAGAGTATGTGTGTTAAGGTCACCTTTTAACAAATCAAGTCAATAGACTGGAGTGTCCCAGAGTGGACTCATTCAGGGACAGTGAGCCACAAGCAAAACTCTGGGGGTGGGACATCCAAAAGACACCACTAGTTATTGCTCTTTAGTCCTGAAACACTCTGTCAGGACTAGAGCCCTGGTCATTAACTGGCTCTAGGCCCAAGTATTCATCCACACTAAGAGAAAACAGTGTAACATATAAACACATGGAAAGATTAATTTGCTTAAAGTTTTGACCAAAAGTAGGGAGATAGAAATGTTAACTGTGTCCCCGCCTTACCCATAGCTGCATCATCTTACTGAAAAGGTGACAGAGAAGCCAGGAGACACACGTGCTATCTCTATTTGTTGTGGAGTGATATCTAACCCTGGGCCTCCCTCCCTTCCCACACAGAATTCCTGGAGGAATCATGACTCACACTGCTGGCTTCCTCTTCTAATATCCCTCACCCCACCCACTTCTCTGCTACCTAAAGTGCAGCTGCCAAGAGACCTGGCCAGGTGATTCTGCTGATACCTGCCGGAACTAGGCAGAGAGGACATTCATTCCTCCCCTACTTCCCTTCCCCTCTCCTCCCCTTCCCTTCCCTTCCCCTCCCCTCCTCTCCCCCTCCCTCCCCTCCCCTTCCTTCCCTTCCCTCCCCTCCCCTTCCCTTTCCCAGTATCTCATGTATTCCAGGTTGGCCTTGAACTTGCTATGTAGTCAAGAATGGCCTCAAACTTCTGATCCTCCTGCTTTCCACCTACAGATGCTAGGATTATGGATGTGTGCTATCATGCCTGGTTTATGTGGCGCTGAGAACGGACCCCAGGGCTTTGTGTACGCTAGGCAGACACTGCCTACTGAGCTAGCATGATGCATTTTCTGATGATGAGATAGACTTGAAGACAGGGAGATGAGGGGTGAGAGGAGGGAGTGGTGAGATAAGCTGGTAATTCTAGAACATTCTCAAGTGATGGCTGTGCAATGAGCATCGGTACAGTAGGGGGTGTCCTGGAGGAAGTAGGTGTTGGCACTGTGTCCAGGGCTCAGGATGGTGGAGTTAGGCTGTTGATCATGGATCGCCCTCATCCACAGAGTGGCAATCGGTCTTGCTCCTGATCCTCATGGAAATAAGGAGGGCTGGAGGCTGCTCTTTGAGAGATGAGCCCAAGGGAATGTGCTGAAGCCCAAGGGGCATGGGCACACATGGTCGGGTGATGGGGTGTGCGTGTCAGAGGGATAAGAACCCAGAGTCTTTTAGGCCAGAATCTGGGGCTCACCACATGGTCTGGAGGTTAAGACGGAGATGACAGAACATAGCTTTACCACTGAAAGGAACAGGAAGTAAAAAAAGAGGAAAATAGATGCCACTTCCCAGTGGGAAAGAACTTTCTAAGAAAAAAAGCCAAGATGAGAGCACTTTGTGTAAAAGCTAAATTCTCAGGTGGCGCCAAAGAAAACATCAAGGTAAAAGATGAGCAATGTGTCAGGTAAATGTTTGACACTAATGTGACAAAAAATTAATACCATTAACATGGAAAGAGTTATTCTGAAGCAAAAATACTGAGAAAGATGTGAGGGCACTGGAGATGAAGCAATTCATATGGCCTGCACACACACACACACACACACACACACACACACACTCACGCACATGCACACACAGTGAACACACGGCAACATTCTGGCCCCGTTGCCTGTGCTGCAGCAGCCTCTCCTGTTCCAGGGCTCCAGTCAGCATGTAAACCAACAGAGGTCACCAGCCCAGAGCCCAGAGCCTTTATTGGTCTCTGTGCTGACCAAAGAAGCACAGAAAGCCAGATCAGGATTGGGCCACAGTGGCTTTCCTCTGGGGAAGCGGGGGTGGGGAACCATAGCAGGAAACAGCACCTGAAAAACATTCTTGATAAAATCTCACTAGAGACAAATGCAAAGATGGCCATTCTGGGAGAGGCATGAACTTGGAAAGGTGTGCATAAGACAAGGCTGGGAGGAGATAAATAAACCACCATTAGCAGTTAGTGAGGATTTTCATCCTTTAAACTACGTACACGAACCCTCTGAATGTGGGTGCCAGCTAGGAGGCCAGGGCAGTCTATGGGACCTCTAACAGTGGAGCCAGTCTTTATCCCTAGAGCACAAATGGACTTTGGGAGCCCATTCCCTATGGAGGGATGCTATTGCAGCCCAGACACAGCAAGGAGGGCCTGTGCCTCATTATCCCTGGGGTGGGGAGGGGAGGTTGGGGGGCCAGTGGAGAGCATGGGAGGATGGGAGGGAGAGGGAATGGGGGGTTGATATGTACATGAGAGTGCTTCTGGGCCTGGAGAGATGGCTCAGCGGTTAAGAGCACCGACTGCTCTTCCAGAGGTCCTGAGTTCAATTCCCAGCAACCACATGGCTCACAACCATCCATTATGAGATCTGGTGCCCTCTTCTGGTGTGCAGATGTACATGGAAGCAGAATGTTGTATACATAATAAATAAATAAAATCTTTTTTAAAAAAAAGAGTGCTTCTGAAATAAAAAAATATTTAAAATAAAAAAATTTCATACATGGAATGAAGGCACAAGAACAAGATTCTGGGAGTACCGTGATCAAAGTCCAACAAAGATGTCAGGATCTTCTGCAGGGTGGGATAAGCCACCTTAGATTTAAGACAGCCCTGTTCTTGGATGGGGGTGGGAAGTTCTACACTGGAAGGCTGGATGATCAAGTGTGTGTGGACAGGCAGTGGATGAGCAGATGGACAGACACCCAAGTCCACAGGTGGATGGGTAGGTGAATGGACGGAAGGGTGGGTGGATAATAAATAGGAGGGTGACGGGCAAATGGGTAGACAGACAGAAGGAAGGACAGATGCGGAACAAAATGATTAATTAGTCGGACAGATGGATGACAGGATGGATGCATGCATGTATGGCTAGACAGGTCAGCGGGTGAGTGGATAGGTGGAGAAATAGTTGGATGAACAAGGGGATGGATTGAAAGATAGGTGAAAGCCTTGGGTAAGTACTGGCCCCTCCTCCTCTAGCCTGTACCATTGACCTTCTCTCTGGGAGCTATACCTGCCCATTTCTCTCCATTTGCTTTTTTTTTTTACTGCAGGCTCTGCTCAGCATCCTTTGACCAGCCTCTTACCCTTGAGTCCCAGACAGCTACCTCCCTCTCCCTTGTACTTGGGCTGTTCAATATGCTGGAGTACCGACCCCACACAGCCGACATAAATCTTGCTCTCGTCCTACAGCTGATCAATCTCCAGTTGGCTCCAAAGCCCCTCAATGTCCGTAGCTCAACCTGGCCATGGGAGTCACAGCCACGGCTGGCTCTGAATGCTGCTGGCTACATATATTGAACTTGAAGCATCGGATTACATGTTTGTTCAATAGCAATAAACTCCCAAAGTTTTATAGGGTCATAAAACTGCTGCCTCGGCTCCCACTTAGGTGGCGTGTAATGTACACAGACCGGTTTCCCCGTTAATGGGGCAGTGCAAGTGATTTGGGGCTATTAGCTGGAAACAGTACATCTGCATTCACCAAATTCTCATAAATAAAGTGGCCCACCGGAGCAGAGCACACCAGACCCAGTCTTGACATTCAAGGGGAGGAAGCATGGCAGAGTGTGACAGAGCCATGAGAAATGATTAGAGAAGAGCCAACAAGGGCAGTGGGGGTGGAGGGAGAGTGGTGAGGAGGGGAGGGTTCCTAACCAGTACATCTACCATTCAGATGGCGTGCCTGGAGCCTATGATACTCACCCACCCCAGAGAAGGTATGTGGGTGGCATCCTCTCAAGGTCCCAGTCCCCAGCCTTGCCCTCTGGGGACGGTAGTTACAGGTGGGAGGAGAGCTCAGAAGAAGGATGAGAGTAGGGACAGAATGCAGGCATATGGACTGAGAGGTGAAGGCAAGAGTTCTAGACAAAGACAGGAGTGTATACAAAAGCCCCAAGGTGGAGGGATGATGATGGTGGTGACTCCCAGCTTGGCCAGATTAGGTGGCAGAGGGCTCTTGAGCAAGGAGATGCAGCTGCCTCTTGATGTCTGCTTGGGGTACTGACCTTCTGTGAACTGGGGCCAGAGTGAAGAGCTTTTGGGGCAGGGGTGGGGGAGTTGTGACCTCAAAGGATCAGGAGCCAAAACCAGTTCCCAAGGGAAGCAGTTGTCTCATTAGGTTGATCTGCATTAGGTGGCCTGTACCCAAGGCCACCAGACAAAAACCTATCCAGTTCCTCATGCCTAGACAATAGCAAGAGGCAAAAATGTAGCTAGGGGCCAAGCCCATGGCAACCCAGGCAGGCTCAAGAATACCTGCTCATATAGTGCCCATAAGCCCTGGGGCAGCATCTGCCAGGCCCCTTCCCTGCTACCCCCTGGTACCCTAGATAGTGATGGATCCCATTTCAGCCCTTGCCTGGCTCTTCCTTGACACCAGAGTTGGGCACGTGTATGACTTTGCCCTGATCCTTGTAACTTTGCTATCGACCCAGATCCTTGGAAACACATCGATTTGCCTGAATGAATCAATATTTATTGCAGCTTCAAGGCCTGGGGCCTGAGGAGGGCCTGCAGGCTGATGAATGGAGCCAAAGCAGCTGCCTCGCTCTACACGATTCATCTAGAAACTTCTTAGTTACATTCTAGCCCCAGAGCCTCCACCCAGCTGTCCCACTGGGGACAAACTCCACGTGATGGCCTGCCACATACAGACACAGAGCCAAGGTGGTCCAGGGTAGGAGATAACCCCAGGGCTGGGTTATCTCCCTCTGTGGCCTTGGATATGCTGGTGTCCTGCTTGAGAGGAACTGTGGAGTTGTGTGGTGATGCAGAGGCAAGTCTCTGAACACCCAAGGCCCTCTGGGATATTTTCTCCAGGTGCCTCCTCCCCCTTCCTGTATTCCATTCTCAATGAAAGTTCCAGAGGAGCTGGAAGGTGTGAAGAGGTTTGGTAATAAGACCATATATTAGGTAGGCCCCTGTGTCAGGTGGGCCCCTGTGTTATGTAGTACCCTATATATAGGTAGGCCCCTGTGTTAGTTGCTTTTCTCCTTACTCTGACAAAATTACCTGACCAAAGCAACTTTGTGAAAGAGGGTTTATTTGACTCACTGTCTATGGTGTTGGGGAAGGCTTGGAGGGAAAAGTGAGGTGACTGGTCATGCTGTTTTGGCAGTCAGGAAGTAGAGAGAATTGAACACTGGTATCCAGTTTGTCTTCTCTCCCATACTCCAAGTCCTGACACCACAGTGAGTCTTTGCTCATTAATTACACTTCCCAGAAACATTCTCATAGACATGCCTAGACGGTGTTGCTAGATGACAATGAAGACTGTCCATCACAGACCTTCAGGCCTTCCCTACTTTCTGTCCACTCAGTCACTTGCTTCACAGAGCTCCCCTCAGGGACTAACTTGTCAATGCAGAGTCTGCCCCGGGAGCTCCCGTTCCCTGGTGGAGGGCTGCCCTTCACCCAGAGGCTCTGTGAGGGTGACATGGAGAGTGGCCAGTATGGAAGGGTGGATCCTCCAGCCATGAGGTGTTACAGACTGAACTAGGTGTGAGCAGGGGTCTCTGATTTAGGTTGTGTGCCAAAATGCAAACCACCATGGTGCAAAAGTGCCTATTCCAGCAAATTCTAAGGTCCTAACTGGAGTCACTACTCTCGGGCAATGGAAACCTAAATGATCAGTTCTTAGTCAGCAGAGTGGGCTGTAGCGCATGGTGGCCTCCAGGAGGACAACTGTGTCACTGCTGCCCCCATCTAAAATGCCAGAGCCTAAGCCTTGGGCAGAAGACAAGAGGAGGCATCTTTAATTGGCCCAGAGGCAGTAGGGCATGGCCATGAGCAACCCCAGCAACAGGAAACTCATACAGGGCCTTAAAGGAGGCTGAGGAGGCCTGTGAATAGCTAGGAAGACAGAACACAGTGTCAGCCCAGAGAAGACCCAGAGCCCAGAGTCTGCACTGGGCAAGAGCCCCATGGGGACAGTGAGGAGGAAACTGAGGTGACCTCCAACACCAGTCCCACATGTATCACGGCATGAAATGCGATGGAACTGTCTACTCCCTCAGAATGTGCCATGCACAGGTGTCATCTCTACGGTGTTGATCACACAGACTGGAAGGTCTTCTCTGTGTGTTCCCCATGCCTCACGGCTCCCTTCTCACTGCCTCCAGTGAGAGGAACACCCTGGAAAGCCCAGCTTCCCTGATGACCTGGCCTACGGGTCTGTGTCAGCTGAGTCCTGCACAAGCATGGTGACCTCTGGAAGCCTGACTTCTCCTCTGGCCCCAAGTGGTCATATGCAGGACAATTCATGCCAAGCTCATCCTACCCACCAGAGGCTAGCAACCAGCCATGCCAGGCCGACAGGGGCAGAGCTGCTGGGTGGGACAAGACAGAAGGTTTCACTGAGTGAAACCCTGGAGCAGTGGAGTGAGGTGGGAGGGAAATGAGGGGAGACCTGATACAAACACAAGGCTGCCAAGAAGGCCTGGTGGGGGAGGGGGGGTGTCTTATCAGGGAACTGGCTCTGTCCCCTGCTATCCTACAGTCTCTGTGCCTATTAAGGATGTCTTACCCAAGACTCAGACTGCTGTCTCCATCAAGCCCTTCTGTCTGGCTGAGGTTCCCTATCTGGGTCATCCTCCCAAAACCCTGACACATCTGTGCATACAGGCCTTGACCTGTGATAAGGAAAAGGAAGGCTGCTGAGGGACATTGGAAAGAGCCAAGGGGTGGGAAGCTCAGGGACACCTTCCTGGCCAGCACCCATCCCAAGGCCCATCACCAGGTTCATCTAGACCAGCCCCATAACAGTCACCCATACACATAGCCCCCTAAAGTGCACCCCTGTGTCCTGAGAAGTATGCCAAGCTCTGGCATCCCCCATGAGGCCATTCAACATACGAGTACACAACAAGGCCCCATAGTAGAGGAAAGGTCTTGGGGAAGAGAACAGGGAATTTGGGAACTCGGGACTGAAACAGCAGAGCCTAGCACAGCCTTGAGCGTCTGAACAAGTGTCCAGGAATGCATCTGTGTAGGGGTGTGTAGAGCTGTGACTTAGTGTAGAGAAATGTCAGTGGTGGTGCACAGCTTAAAGCCCAACACAGGCAGGTGGATCTCTGTGAGTTCTAGGACAACCAGGGCAACACGGAGAAACCCTGTCTTGAAAAAAGAACAAGTGGGGCCTGGAGAGATGGCTCAGTGGTTAAGACCACTGACTGCTCTGCCAGAGGACCTGAGTTCAATTCCTAGCACTCACATGGTGACTCACAAACATCCATAATTTGATCTGGTGCCTCTTCTGCCTTGAAGGAAGAACACTGTATACTAAATAAATAAATAAATAAATAAATCTTAATAAAAACAACTCTTAAAAAAAAGAAAAAAGAACAAGTGTCAGAGAGGCATAGAGAGTCTGTGACGACATGGACAAAGTGTGAGGACAGGGTGTGAGGACAGGGTGTGAGGACAGAGTGTGAGGACAGTGTGTGAGGACAGGGTGTGAGGACAGGGTGTGAGGACAGGGTGTGAGGACAGGGTGTGAGGACAGAGTGTGAGGACAGAGTGTGAGGACAGGGTGTGAGGACAGTGTGTGAGGACAGGGTGTGAGGACAGGGTGTGAGGACAGGGTGTGAGGACAGGGTGTGAGGACAGTGTGTGAGGACAGGGTGTGAGGACAGGGTGTGAGGACAGAGTGTGAGGACAGAGTGTGAGGACAGGATGTGAGGACAGGGTGTGAGGACAGGGTGTGAGGACAGTATGTGAGACATGGACAGAGTGTGAGGACAGGGTGTGAGGACAGGGTGTGAGGACAGGGTGTGAGGACAGGGTGTGAGGACAGGGTGTGAGGACAGGGTGTGAGGACAGGGTGTGAGGACAGGGTGTGAGGACAGAGTGTGTGAGGACAGGGTGTGTGAGGACAGGGTGTGAGGACAGGATGTGAGGACAGGGTGTGAGGACAGGGTGTGAGGACAGGGTGTGAGGACAGGGTGTGAGGACAGGGTGTGAGGACAGAGTGTGAGGACAGAGTGTATGAGGACAGAGTGTGAGGACAGGGTGTGAGGACAGGGTGTGAGGCCAGTGTGTGAGGACAGGGTGTGAGGACAGGGTGTGAGGACAGAGTGTGAGGACAGAGTGTGAGGACAGAGTGTGAGGACAGAGTGTGTGAGGACAGGGTGTGAGGACAGGGTGTGAGGACAGGGTGTGAGGACAGGGTGTGAGGACAGGGTGTGAGGACAGGGTGTGAGGACAGAGTGTGAGGACAGAGTGTGAGGACAGAGTGTGTGAGGACAGGGTGTGAGGACAGGGTGTGAGGACAGGGTGTGAGGACAGGGTGTGAGGACAGGGTGTGAGGACAGAGTGTGAGGACAGAGTGTGAGGACAGTGGGTGTGAGGACAGGGTGTGAGGACAGGGTGTGAGGACAGGGTGTGAGGACAGAGTGTGAGGACAATGTGTGTGAGGACAGGGTGTGAGGACAGGGTGTGAGGACAGGGTGTGAGGACAGGGTGTGAGGACAGGGTGTGAGGACAGGGTGTGAGGACAGAGTGTGTGAGGACAGGGTGTGAGGACAGGGTGTGAGGACAGTGTGTGAGGACAGGGTGTGAGGACAGGGTGTGAGGACAGAGTGTGTGAGGACAGAGTGTGAGGACAGGGTGTGAGGACAGGGTGTGAGGACAGGGTGTGAGGACAGAGTGTGTGAGGACAGAGTGTGTGAGGACAGAGTGTGTGAGGACATAGTGTGAGGACAGGGTGTGAGGACAGAGTGTGAGGACAGAGTGTGAGGACAGTGTGTGAGACATGGACAGAGTGTGAGGACAGAGTGTGAGGACAGAGTGTGAGGACAGAGTGTGAGGACAGAGTGTGAGGACAGGGTGTGAGGACAGGGTGTGAGGACAGAGTGTGAGGACAGAGTGTGAGGACAGAGTGTGAGGACAGTGTGTGAGACATGGACAGAGTGTGAGGACATGGACAGTGTCTTCTTTCTGTAGCACATTTCTCTTTTGTGAATCTTCACAGTTCCATGTAAGGGCTAAACCAGCTCTGGTGTCCCCATTGGGCATCTTGCCCACTCTGTGACCATGGCCCCACTCCAGTCTTCCTGCAGCACCTCTAAGGCCTCCCAGAAGACTCAAGAATTGTAACTTATAGTCAGACAGAGCTCCCAGGTAGTTGGCTGGTGGCATGCACGACCTTCTGAGAAGGTCCCTGTCTGCTGGGATGGGAAGCAGATGGGCAGGCACTACAGCCAACTCCACAGTTCCTGCCACCAGGATCAACTTCAGTCAATCACATATCCTGAGATTGGGCTCATACACGCTCACGACAGATCCAGTCCCTGGGTTCACACAGCACAGTGTGGAGTATCCAATGGCAAGGCCACAGTAACAAGCAGTAGACAAGCTTCGATATGGCCTCCCCAGCACCTGTGAATAGAAAAGAAGCCACGAGCATGCACCGCTCTGGGACTGGGCATCAGCTCTTCAGTCTTCACTGTCCGTGTGAATGGACAGCCCTGGACCTGCCACAGGGTGGAGAAGGCAGGTGTGTGCTGAGCCTCAATTCAAGTCCATGTATGGCCATGAGACCAGGAAGGACTCAAAGCCTGGGCTACACAGGCTACTGCCGTGGCAGTCCTGGTTGGCCAGTACCAGCCTTGGCTGCACTCCCTTCCTCACCCCTTACACATCACACTCTGCCATCACCTGGCAGAGGTCCATGCCCTGCCCCACCCTGCCTCCACCTGCCCACTCCACTGTTGTTTTCTTGAATTTTTTCTTCAAATGAATTTTTTCACATAAGTGATTATATTTTGAAAGGAAATCCTACAGCAGCACTGGAGATGGAAAACAAGCACTGAGGGTGGCAGATAGAAGGCATCCACACAAACAAAATGAAAACAAAGCGTGCTATGAAATCCCATGAGGCCCTGGCGGCAGCAGGCCCATGCCCATAAATAAGCCTGAGATCCACTCAGACCAGAAGGACACTGCAGGGCACAATCACACCTCAGTCTCAAACCCTGGCCACACTCCTGAGTGCTGGGCACACTGGGTTCTAGGACCTGACCACACCTTGATTCTGGGTCCAGTCACACCTTGATTCTGGGTCCAGTCACACCTTGATTCCAGATGTGACCTGAGTCTCAGGTGTACCTTGATTCTGGATCCTAGATATATCTTGATTCTGGGTTTAGTCACACCTTTAATATTGGGGGCCAGGGACATTTGGGTTATGGGTCCTATTCAAATTAGGTTTCTGGGTCTTTTTTCACCTTGATTCTGTGTCCAGTCACAGCATTAATCCAACACGCTGCTCAGAGTCCTGGTTATACCTTGATTCTGGATTGACACCTGGATTTTGGATAACAGTTACATCTGGTTTCTGAGTTGTGGTAGTCACAAGTGTAGTCTACTTGGACTCTGGGCACTTTTCACAGGTTGGTTCTGGGAGCCACTGGGCCACACCTGGATTTTACTCTGGTAAAATTTTACCTGGATTTATTCTGGTTAGGATCTCACACAAAGGTTTACGCACTGGGAAAGTACCCCACACAGTGGTGAGGGCATTCTTCCTGTGTCCCACAGTATTACAGAAGGCTGCCTGCAAGTGCTGCTTCCTGTGGACGTGAAATGACTGAATCTTGGTCATAGTCCAGACATGTTATGAAATCCTGTGAGGCCTAGGCTGCAGCAGCCTGAAGCCAGTAACCAGTAGCCCCAGATGCACTCACGCCAGGAGGAAACTGCAGGGCAAAGCCACACCTCAGTCTCAGACCTTGGTCACACTCCTGAGAGCTGGGCACACTGGGTTCTAGGTTCTGTTCTGGGGGTAGAGATTCCCACTCCCGCTGTCTGCCCAGGCTCCAGGATCCCAGGCAGCCCCTGTGCGTGGCCCAACACAGAGGAAGGAGACAGCATGGCACCACTCACACCCATGCTTCCTACCTGTCTGTTAGACTTTCCTGTATCTAGATGCTACATGCACTGAAAAGCTTTCTCAGCCCAGGGTTTCCTGGTGATCTCTCCCTCCAGATGGACCTATAGGGAGGGATCTCCTGGCTAGACCTCATAGTCCACATCAGTGAGCATGTCTCAAAGCCCAGCTTCACTTAAACAGCAAGATGACTCCTACCCAAATGACAGCTGGCAGGTTTTCCCGCTTTCTCAGCAAAGCCATAGGACACCCAGCCTACCCACTGGCCTGAATAGGAGAGACAGCCTCCACATGGTTCAGCCATGTGCTCCCTGCAGGCCTTATCAGTGTCTCAATTGATGTCCTGCTATCTCAAGCTCAGCAACCAGAAGATGGTGTTCAGTGTGGAAGTTCAGCCTCGGAAAAGGTCCTCCCTTAATTAATTAAAAGTCAGACTTGCCTCTCTCATACTGACTCCTAGGCCTGCTAGATGTTGCTCAGGGAGATGCACTCATCTCCCAGGGTCCATGGGCGTGGAAAACATTAACTGCAACCAGCACTTGGTCATACAGACCTTGAGACAGCTCTGACAAGCCACCTGCTTGTCCCTGCTTCTGAAGTCTACCTGCCCAGGGGATCCTGAACTGTGCATGGCTTTCCAGGAAGGCCTGGCCTATGTATTGCAGCCCCAGAGCCCACATCCAGCAGTCTTTTGTAAGGGCAGCAGTTGTTCTGTGTGGCACTCAGGGCGTGGCAGCTGTCTACAAGCAAGGCCAGAGGAAGAGTAGAAATCGAAGAACAAGGGCATCTCACAACCTGGCCAGCCAGTGGCAGCTGCCCTGGGGGGCGAGAAGGCAGAAGCTGGCTGGAACCCAGTAGGCTGAAGGAAAATGTGGTCAGAGCTGAGGGTAAACAGGATGAAGTTGTTAGAACTGTGACAAAGGGGGTGGCTACATACACACTGCTGCCTGACCAGTGGGAGGGGGAACCCTTGGTGGCTTCTCCTAGCCCTTGTTGTATGGCCTTGTATGGCAAGAGTCAATCTGACTGCTGGCTGCTGTCTATCTCATATACTCAAAAGAGGCAGAGTCATCCTAGGAGTGTGCGATCTGCGTCCTCGCCCAGAACCATGGCTATGTTGGACACCTAGGACCCCGGGCTGGGGAATGTGCTCTGAAAGAAACACACAGTCGAGGTCCACCTCCCCTCCCTACTCTACCAGCCCCAAACTGTGGAGGCCCCAAAGGTACGTCATTACTAATTGGTGCCAGTGGCCCCCTCACTCACTACCGCATGCTGCTCAGTTGTGCCACCCCTGCCTCTTGATGGGCAACCTGTCACCATTATATGTGGGTCTCTCTCCTCTCTCTGTCTCTCTCTCTCTCCCTCCCTCCCTCCTTCCTTCTCTCTCTCTCTCTCTCTCTCTCTCTCTCTCTCTCTCTCCCTATCTCTCTCCCGCCCCCCATTTCTCTCTGTCTTTTCAAGACAGGATCTAGTCTCTGTGTAGCCCTGGCTGTCCTAGAACTCACTCTGTAGACCAGGCTGGCCTTGAACGCTCAGAGGTCCACCTGCCTCTGCCTCCCAGTGCTGGGATCGAAGGCGTAAAGGTGTGTGCCACCACATCCAGCTTATGTGGGTTTCTGATACGTTCCCAGGACCCAGAGTATGAGGATGGTGGCTGACTCTGCGGCCAAGAGCTGGTGGCTATTGGAGGCTGGAGAGACTGTGTGACTGATGAGGGGCCATGGAGGACCAGAAGGTCCCTACTCCTGCCATGAGTCTTGTCATGAGGACTGCTGGAGGTGACTCACTCCTCAGAGACTCAGCTGAACAGTCTCTAAACCTACTGACAACCCCCAAGGTGACAAGGGACCAGAGCCAACATGCATGTGCCCAGCCTCCTCACACATGTCCACATGTCCCTAGCCTCCACATGTACACACGGCTCTCTCTCCCTCTCTCTCGCTCTCGCTCTCTCTCTCTCTCTGTCTCTCTCTCTCTCTCTCTCTCTCTCTCTCTCTCTCTCTCTCTCTCTCTCTCTCTCACACACACACACACACACACACACAACACACACACACACACACAGCTCCTTCACATTTTCTGGGTCTCCTGGCCTTTTGTCCCTTTTGTTCCACAACCGGATGCTCATGAGCTCTCCTCCCATCCTATTCACCCCTCAGCCAGCCTCAGCTGGTGCTTGTGACAAAAGCCCTCATCACACAGGACTGGGGATAACCTAGCTATTGACACATAACTGACAAACCTGGCCTTTCATTCCTGCTCTGGATACAAGTGTACCTACAAAGTGTCCCACAAAGTGGCTCCCTCTTTGTCATTCTAGGCTTCCTAGGAACCCTGGGATCCCTTTCCCTGACTATGTCCCCAAGATAACCCATCTCATCGTCATTAGGGAAGGTACACAGACCACCAGCCTGAACTGTCCACCCCCAGCAGACAAAGACACAGAGGTCCAGGAAGTGTCAGAGGGTGGGATTTGAACTCAGGGCCCAAGCTCAGTTCTCCCCAGACTGGGAAAGCATCTGACCCAAAGGCAGGAAAGCTTCTGTATGGCACATGTGGGCACAGAGGACACTCGGCCAAGCAGACAAGCACACCCTGGATCTCGCTCTGTAGACCAGGATGGCCTCGAACTCAGAGATCCACCTGCCTCTGCCTCCCAAGTGCTGAGATTAAAGGCATGAGCCACCACTACCCAGCTGAGTGATTGATTTTTAATGGATTGTTCTGAAGCCAGGCCTGGTGTTTCCAATTTTCTGTGAAAATGTGATTTTGTTTTTTGTTTTTCTTATAACAATGGAAAAAGTTAAGGCTGGGCTGGGCAAGAGGGTCCCCAGCATCTTCTTGCAGCAGCCACAGGGGATGAAGGAGTTACTTGGGGCAGCCTCTCTCTGACATCCAGGGCCCTGGCTCTCACCAGCTGTTAGCCACAAGCCTCACTTCCAGCTCCAGGTCAACCCCACAGGGTGGGGCATATGCTGTGCAGATCTGTCCGTTCTGTGCACCTAGCACGCTGGGCAGGCTTTGCCACTGGGAACTCCAAAATGGCTTCCCATGCCCCCTCGCCATCCTGGAGCCCTCTAGAGTCCCCTGTGCAGAGGACCAGACCCTAGCTGTGGCCCCCGAGGCACCTGGTGGCCACACTCACCCGACTTTGGGCCAGAGTCACTATCTCGGGGGCTCCTAGTTCAGGAGCTGACCTGTCATGATGAGCCTGATGAAGGTGCATTGCTGAGACTCTTCAAACCCCCACATCTTTGGGCTGGTAGGGATAGATTGGGAAGCCAGCAAAGTGGGCTTTTGCAGGCCAAGTTTAGGGGTACATGTCCAGATCGAACTCACACATAAGTCAGGAACTGTCAGACACATGGCAGATGGGTAGACTGAGATAAAGATGGGGCCAGGGTTCACAGAGCCCAGACCTATGGGAAGAGGAGCAGGCTGAGGTGAAGGTGTGGCCAGGAAGGGGTCAGACACCTTCCCATCCTTGGAGGCACACCATCAGGAGGAGACCTCACCACCCACACTGTCTGTGGGGCCTCTCTTTGCCATCACCTTGACTGGATTTAGCATAACTTTGCAGATTTTTTAAAGAGGAGACTGGAGAGATGGCTCTGGGGTGAAGACCACCTCTTGCAGAGAACCCAGGTTCAATTCCCAGCCCCTACATGACAGCTCACAATGGCCTGTAACTCCAGTTCGAGGGGATCTGATGCCCTCCAATGGCCTCTAAGGGGACCAGTACACACATTCATACAGGCATACACACACATAAAATAATAACAAATATTTAAAAAAAAAAAAAACAAAGAGGACATGAAGTGGGAGGAAGATTTGGGGCAGGATTCAGGGGAAGTTGGAACAGGGAGTAGAAGAGAATATAATCAGATATAGTATACACATGTATTAAATTCTCAAAGAATAAATTAAAAATACATTTAAAAAATAAAATAATGCAGGAGACAGCACTGTGAGAGTGTGAGAGTGCAGTTCCACAGAGTCTAACTGGGGAAGGAAGGCCCCCCTGAGGGTGGGTACCACTGTCCCATGGGCTGAAGACCCAGACTGGATACAAAGCAGAAAGGGAGGAAGCCAGAGGGTGCTAGCATTCAATTTTTCTGTGCTTCCTGCCTGTAACCAGCTGCCTCCTCTTGTTCCTGCTGCTATCATTTCCCTGCCGTGGGGGACAGCAGCCACAAGCAATGAGCCAAAACAAAACCTTTGGTGGTGTATGCTTTTAATCACAGCATTCAGGAGGCAGAGGCAGGCAGATCTATGTGGGTTCAAGGCCAGCCTAGTCTACAGAGTGAGTTCCAGGACAGCCAAGGCCAAAATAAAAGCTTTCTTCTCTAGTTGTTTCATCAGGTATTTTACCATAGCAACTGGAAAAGTAATACGGAAGATGCCATTTCTCCAGGAATCCAAACCACCCTTGCCCCATGCACAGGCACCACAAGGCCCTCTCTGTCTGTCTCCAGCCCCAGTGTATCCCATGGAGCCACCCCCTCTGGGAAAAGAAGCCTCCAAGGTCACAGTGGGGCTCTAGCACAGTTTGCCTTCTCCTTCTGCATAATAACTGGCCCCTGTGAGTACTCCAGGGAACCTGGTCCCAAGCACCAGTGGGAAAGACTGTGTGGATGACAACTGGAAACCCCTTATTCCTGAACTGCTGCTAAAGGAGATCCACCTGTGAGTCCCTAGTTGGAAGGGGGCTGTCCCCACACGCAGAGTCAAGGCCTAGGCACAGCAGTGTGGCAGTCCTCACAGGCAGCAGGGCCCAGAGTGTCTGGGAGGTGACTGTCATGGAGGGTGACAGGGCCCAGGTGGGTAGATAGGATAGGGGAGCCAAGTCTTGGCTACAAAGGCCAGAGCCTGCACAAGGGACAAGAAAGCAGACCAAGTCTTCCCTGGTACCCCAGATCTAAGTCTGTCACCCTGTCTGGTTCCCTCTAGGATCCTGCCTTATGCCACTTGGTGCCCTCCAAGGCATGTCCCCTCCCCTGAGAGGTTGTCTCCCATCCTTCTAGGCCAGCTCCCAATACTGAGACTCCCTCCCCCCAACACTGTCCTGATTTTACCAAATGCCTGTCACACAGCTCTACTCAGGCCCAGGCAGGCCAGAGGCAGTTCACACATCACACCTTCCCTTCTGACACAGTTCTTTAGAATACAGTGGCCAGTGCCAGCAAAGACCCCTTGGGAAATCAGCTGATGCCAATAAACCTCCCTCAAACACCTTAGGGTTCCCAGTGCACCTTCACTCTTCCACAGCAACCAATCTTCCAAGGCTATGTTGCAGGACAGAGCCCTCATCCATCGGATGCTGTTTCAGCCCACTGCTGCTCCCCCACAGCCTGTAGCCCACCCAGAGCTCAACCCTCAGCGGTGCCTTTCAGCTCTTGCCTGGCTCATTGCTGGGGCTGCAGCTCATTCAGCATGGTCAGGAGTGGGGTAGTGGCAGGGCTTGCCACCCGCCAGCCTGACATTTCCAAATAGGCTAGCAGTGCTTCCTCAGCAGGCAGAACACGCACTGTCAGCAGCTCCCCGGATACCAAATGCCAGTGTGGCTACCCAGGCATGGCAGGATGAGGCCTGGGCTGGGCCTGGGTGCAAGAGCTATGGACGGGAGTCCTGGGGCTACCCTGGGGAGAATAAAATAACCTTTGCCAGCCATCCAGCCCCAGTCTTTCCCAGCCAAAAGCCTAAAAGACTCCCTCAAGTCCACACCTCCCTCACCCATGACAGGTGTCCACTGTAACCCTGGGCGCAGCAACTAGCACCTCTCGCTGAGCTCCTGAATCACATCGGAGCATGCAGCCCGCCTCTCCAGGGGCCTGCATGGCCTAAGAATTAAAGTCACAGCTATCCCAAGAGTCCCAGAGTGGCCTTCAGGAAGGTTTCCTATCACATTGCTGGTCCCAGGCTGGACAACCAGCAGGACTAGGAACAGCAGCCAGCAACAGCCAGCCTCACAGGCCCAGGCAAGTCTATTGAAACATAAAGCTTTGGGTGGGGGGCCAAGCCCCACCCACAGTTCCACAGTTCCCCAAGGGTCTCGCCCACCAGCAGCATTTGGCATTCAAGGTGGGGAAGCAAAGACAGTGACTGGGAGATGAAGTGTGAATGACTCACGGGTGTCACAGCCACGTGGCTCCTTGACTTTCAAGGAAGCAGAATATACTGAAGTCAGTCCTAGACTGGCAATTGCTCATAGCAGTGTGGGCCAATTAGCATGTGACTGAGGAAATGAAAACAAGACTTTTCTCCTGTTTGAAATACTTCAATACAAAATGTAGGAGGCTCTACTGCTAAATGGAGTCTGCCTATGAGGACATTGTGCAGGACTCACTTGGGCCCTGGTACACGTGATCCCAGGGAGATGGCCCCAGGAGGACATAAGCCTGAGAGGAAGTTCACTTTCACTCCAACCCAAGTGGACAGAGGGGTGGCCACCACGTCAGTCAGCCCAGTGAATACCAGCCATATTGTGCCAGCGATACCATCCCCGACTGAATCCTCATCAGTCACCCTCAACTACAGCCAGTCTAGAAAAATGAAGGGCTCAGAGGGACAGGTCCCAACTCTGAGCAGCTCCAGTTCATCTTGGAGCCCAAAGGAGACCAAGAGGCAGGACCTCTAGGGCTCAGCTGGTCCACAACACCACACAGAGCTCTTGGAGTTACAGGCTCAGGGCAGAGTGGCTCCCTCTGGAAGCAAGCTTTCTGCAGGAGAGTTTCCTCTCCTGTAGTCAAGAAGGTCAGGAAGATCAAGAAGGAAGAGAGGGCCAGTCCTGAGGCCTTGTGCAACACATGGAGAGTGTGTGCTGTGTGAGCCCCGTAGCAGTGGCCATGGTAAGGCCTCAGGGTAACTAGGTCAGCAGTCAGGAACAGTGTGTGAGGAAAGCCCTCAGGGTTAGAGTTAGGGTTAGGAAAACCCTCACACACTCTCCCAGGATACCTGCCAGTCGGCAGCATAGGTGACTCCCTCAGCACAGTTAGGCATGGTGCCTAGCTGAGGAGCAGTGCCCAGAATAGAGGAGGCTGACTGTGGCTGGCTGGCTGGCTGGCACCACTGTAGAGACAGAAGTGGCCCCAGCCTACAGGTTTTGGCTGGGGGAGCCAGCAGTTTTCTGCCCACCATTTGTCCACATGAGTGGTCAGCAGGGTGTTGGAGATAGTGCTTAGCCAGGCCTTGCTGGAGGCCCCGGAGTCCCTGAGAGTCACAGGGAAAGAGGGGACTTCCTCTGAGCAAAGGACCAAGAAGCCCTGATCGTCCTTGCTGCTCTCCAACCACACCAGGAACAGGGGCAGCCAGAACCTGTCTACATAGCCAGGTTTCCTTTCCACCAGTTCATGTCCTCAGTGTCAGCTTGCCTCCGGCTACCCAGCAGCACCTGCCCCACCATCATCTATACCTGCCCCAGATGCACCTGCCCCAGCTGTACCAAACAGCCTCCTCTGCCCTATTGGCACCTACCTCCCCACTCACTGCCCCAAGTAAGCTCCCAAGACCTTGCCCATCCCTTCTTCCAAGAAAAGCCCTTGTAGCCAGGCTACTCAGCCTGTACCCACAGCTGAAGCAATTTTCAGGAATCACAAGAGAAAAACTAAACCACCCAGCAGGTGCAGCTGGGGTAGATGGGGTGGGCAGGTGAGATGGGCAGATGTGGCTGGGGTAGGTGCAGCTGGAGCAGGTCTAGATGGTGGGGCAGTTATAGATGGTACAGGTGGGGCAGGTATAGATGGTGGGGCAGTTATAGATGGTGCAGCTGGGGCAGGTATAGATGGTGGCGGGGCAGGTATAGATGGTGCAGCTCGGGCAGGTAAAGATGATGGTGGGGCAGGTGCTGCTGGGTAGCCGGAGGCAAGCTGACACTGAGGACATGAACTGGTGGAAAGGAAACCTGGCTATGCAGACAGGTTCTGGCTGCTCCTGTTCCTGGTGTGGTTGGAGAGCAGCAAAGACGATCAGGGCTTCTTGGTCCTTTGCTCAGAGGAAGTCCCCTCTTTCCCTGTGACTCTCAGGGACTCCGGGGTCTCCAGTAAGGCCTGGCTAAGCACAGAGCTTCTGTCAAAGGCTGTTCCTGGACATGCCCCACTCACGGGTTACCTCTCCATTTAGCAAGGCCTCATCTGCCTCTGTAGCCATATAAAGGCCTTGGGGCTCTGGTGGTATAGTCCCTACAGCTGCTGGCCCTTTGCATCTCTGTCTCCCTTATGACAAGCTTGACCTTGCACAAGACCGATAGAGGCTGGCCAGTGACCCTCAGTACACTGGACACATCGCCTTACCCTCTCTAGAATCTTTGAGCTGGTTACCATCAGCTCACATGGATCACACCCCCTGGAGTCACAGCATGCATGTGGGAGGCTAAGCTACTGGTCCCAACATTTAGAATATGGGAGGGCCACCTTCCTAGACAGTTGAGCTATGACACAGACAAGTTTACTGGGGCGGGACCCTGCCCAGCCTGCCTTGTTCTCAAAGTCAGTTCTTCCTCCTGAAGGTTTCACAGGGGCACAGACACCCACAACTGCTAGCTGGGCTGCCAGCCCTAACTCTGCCGATTGGTGGCTGATTGATGGGTAATTGTTTTACCTCTGAACAGCCCAAGCCCCATAATTTGGAGGCATAAATCCCAGGCTGTCAGGCATGGCTGACATGCAGTGATACCCAGAATTAAATGGAAGCATAACAATTAACAGCCCATAAAAGTCTTTCTAACAAGCACCACCAACGGCCACTGCCCCTCCGCTGGTGACTCCCATGGGGCCAGAGCCCAGAAGGGAGCTCTGTTCATGTCCTCTCCTGGGACATGACCAAACCTCCCTCTCCTGGGATCCCAGGCCCACTTCCTGCTTAAGTGAATCCCCTGGGGAGAGACCTTCAACCCTACTGTCCCCTCACCTCCTGGTGGGCTGGCGCTATGACAGGATCCTTCACTTCCAGTCATCTGGAGGTCACTAGTGAGCATGCGCAGCCATAGGCAGAGCTAGAACTCAAGAATCAAGCTCTAGCAGCCCACAGTGTTCTATCCAGTCATTCCTACATCACCTCCTACCCCACCTGCCCTTGTTCCTGCTGTCACCATGCCCAGACAAGCTCCCACACTCGGCCTCACATCACAGTTGTTTTGGAGAAAACTGCACCGGGAGGCCAGTGGGCTCTCCTCATGTCTGACTGACTACCATGTGCTTCACTCTTAGGGATCTCATGGGGGTCTAGATGGCCCAAGACTATTTTAGAGGTGGTGCAGCCCCACCCCTGGCCTGACCTTTCTGGCAGCAGCTCTCACCCTCAGGGTTGCTAACCTCAGGACTCTCAGGCCGGGACACCAGGGAGAACAAGGACTCCTCCCAGATCCCACACGGCCTCCAGCATGTTAGCTGAGCTGGCAAACAAGGGCCCTGAAAAGTGAGGGAATATGTCTGACCCCAATAGCTTGTGCCTCTGAGTCTGAAGGCCCATGGCCAAGGTATCCTTGGATTCAGCCATTCCTGTGCACTGGGGGCCTGGCTCAAGGCCCTATGGGTGAGTTGATATCTCTTTTCTCACAGCTCTCTTGATCCTGCATCTAAGTGAGCAAGGCTGACCAGGGCCCCTCATCACAATGGACAACTTTGTGGCATCTTTAAACAGATCACCCTCAGCTGCCTCAGCTCAGCCTGTGAGGATAAAGCCATGGGAAACGAGAGGACATGGCCAATTCCAAGGACATGATGGTGGCACATAGGTGTCTATTGTCCCCACCATGCACAAGTAACAGAGTCTCCCAGGTCCCCTCCCCAACCTGGAGGGCCCTGACACCATAGGAGTATGGGCCCACACCCACGGGTATCATGCTGCAGACTCTCACTGGTTGGCACAGCACCCATGCTGGGGCTCGGCTCAGCTTAGCAAACACCTCTTCCCAGTATTGAGAGCAGCACACAGCAGCTGCCTAGCTTTATCAGCACTGAGCTCTGTTGTGAAACTCTGTAATTGTGATTTTGCTTTTATACTAACAGTGTTGCCAGAAACCTGCTCCAAAAGGTTCTCTGGTCTTCTCAGGAGGAGTACTGCCTTGGGGTGCAGGGCAGACATAGGGGTCCCCAATCTCTCTCTCTCTCTCTCTCTCTCTCTCTCTCTCTCTCTCTCTCTCTCTCTCTCTCTCTCTCCTGGGATAGCTTTAGGGAATCTCTTGAGAACAAGCCAGCAGGAAGAAGTGGGTAGAAGGTGCTCTGGACAAGGGATCACACAAGCAGGGCCAAGTGCTGAAGGAGGCTGAGGAAGAGAAGACACTGAGGGCAGAGTAGGGATCACAGTGGGCATGGCCACTCAACTGGGAGACACGCTGCAGATAAGTGGAGGGGATGTCCAATGGCCCAGCCAGTCAGTGTCAAGGGGAACCCCTGGGGAGAACCTGCATGCATAGAGAGTATGCCTGGAGAGGCTGTGTGCCCCAGCCTTAGGCTCAACCCTCTCCCTAGGCACTGTCAGGAGCTGAACTGCATTGGGAATTCAGGGCAGGTCCAGCCTGCGCACTGTGTTGGAGAAATGCAACACAATTAATTAGCCCCTAAAAAAAGTGCTTGAAGTGTTTATTGCAGGACGGCGCTCCTGGTTTTATAAGCAGATGGGGAAATAAAGCGGTGGGGATGACAAGCCAGGAACAGCTGCACAGGGACCCGGAACCTAATTCATAATTCAGCAGACTAATCAGAGAACATCTTCTGCAAGCACCGTAAGGAAGGGACGTGAGGCTGCAACCGATGAGCCGCTCCCACAGTGCCCACCACGCCCTCCATCCCTCCCCTGCGCAGCCAGACCCAAGGCAGTACATGTCTTCCGCCCTGGGCCTGACCCAGCCACCTGGACCCTCTGGGCCACAGAGATCCAGAGCTCAGCATTACAGATGGGTACTCTTGCAAACTGCAAACAAGCCCTTTTTTTTTCAGGAGAAAACTGAGGAAGAACAAGGCTGAGCCCATAACAGCTCCTGGTGGATACACTGACCCCCCTGCCCCCACATAAGCCCTTATCTGGGATCCTCTAGGCTAGACAGCAGCATGTTCCGTGTAACACCTTGTGGATCTAGTGAGGCCAGCAGTGAGGACGAAACAGCTTGATGTTTAGGGCCTGTCAGGAGGATGAGTAGGGGGCTTCTCCACTGAGCACAGAGGGGGTCTAAATAGGCAGAGGCTGGGGACTGGGGCACAGACAGGGCAGCTCTTGCCCCCTGAGCGGGAGACCTAGAATAATTGAACATAAAAATTCGCATGCGTTTTATGAATCTTCCAGCTCCGACAGGAGCCCAGCATTCGCAGCAGTTGTGGACTGTAAAATGTGTGGGATGAAATATTTGTGACAGCTATAAAGTCCTTGTTTTCTCCTCGGCTGCCGTTGAAACAATGGGAGGCAGAGGGTGGGCACTGAGCCTCCTTACCCTGCCAGCCCCTGTCCTGCCTCCGTACACCCGCTTGTGTGGCTTGTGTGTACACGGCAAGACAAGGAGATTCAGAGAACAGCCCCAACCAGACCTGCTCCCAGTAGCTTATTGTCTCCACAGGCTGACAGGCAAGTGAAACCTTGTGTGACATGCAAGAGACCACTCACACTGTGGAGTGTCCTGAGGAGGATTTCAGGGGCTTTATGGAGTTGGGCTTAGAAATGCCAGTCACCATCCTGTGACTCACCAATACTGGATGGGATCCGACTCAGGACAGAAATAGATCCTTGAGTCAGACCGTACCCCAGTCTCTGTTGTACCCTCAGAACTGCCCAACAATGGCCGTTTGCACAGATGCAGGGCTCAGCTCAGGGTTGCCTCCTCGTTGCCGGGAGAGCCAGTCAGGAAGTCGCTGCCTGCGGGTTTGAGCCCCAGGACTACTATTCATGGTATCCACAGAGTACAAGGGACACCATGAGGGTACTTGAACCGTCTGTGCACAGCCTTGACCTGCTGGCTACAGGGCTTCAGCAACTCCCCTTCCCCACACCCCTGTCACCTCGCCTCATGAGACCAATAGCAAGAAGCAGAAACTGAGGTTTTATGTTTGGGACACTGATGGTCAGTGCCATCTGAGGCCTCAGGCCCAGAGGGAACAAAGGCTATGCCACAGGCTCACAAAATGTTTGTCTACCTTCAGTGGCCCTGTGGAGTTCCTCTAAGACAGGCTTGGTACATATGCTTCAGTGAGATGGTGATGAGCAGAGCTACCTCCCATAGGTGACAGCATCCCCCCCCACCCCGCCCGACCCCAAGAAACAGGATAATCAGCCAAGTGTCCCAGAATGACATTCCCAAAATCTTAGCTGGGTTTTTCCATACCAAGATGTTGTTAGGAGATGAATAAAATACTTGGGGCTCACTACCTCCTCCTAAGGGGTCAGGGTAGAAGAAAAAAAAGCACAGACCCTCAGGACATGGCACAATGAGGGCCCTAGTTGAGGCAAGTGGAGGTAACTTGGAAATTAGCAAGTTGACTGTGACACAGCACTTGGTCACCGTTCTCAGACACCGTCCTGGTGACCATTCAGCCAGCCCACACTCACCTTCACACTATAGGCTGATATTCCCTTTGTCACCCACCCGCTTCTGCTGCAAAGGGAGATCCACCCACCCAAGGTCCCCAAGCTTGTGAATGGTGGCTTGATGACACGGACACAGTGTCTCAGTTCTGGGGCCATGTTCCTAGATACACTCTCAGGGAAGCTCCAGGGTGCACACTCTGCAGTCTTTACTGGCCCACTGTGAGAAAGAACATAGCCGGCCTATGACCCAGGAGGCAGGGAGGCTGCCCTCCATCCCCCAGGGGGTCTCTATGAGCTATTCAGCACTGGGCAGCACGAAGCACCCTGAGAGTACAGTGTGCCACCTGGGTGTGAAAGACAACGGCAATGAGAGGACACATGGGACACAAAGGACTCGGCCCCAGGACGACAGAGCAGCCTTAGAATATCTGGAACCTGTCATATTGGTCCTTGCCAGACCACACCCATCCTACCCTCAATGGTTGGGGCTGTGGGCAGTTCTACTCTGGGACCCTCCCATATACTCAGCCTTCCATGCCATCTGACTTCAGGGCTTCTCTGGCCCAAGAAGTCTCGTTGAAGACTCTCATGTCGAGACTGAGTCTTTGCAACTGCAACTACTACCCCACAGCAACTCAGAGTATAGAGGGCCCCAGAGTGCTCTGGGAACATGCCCTACCCCAGGGTAGGAGTACAACATTCCCTTGCCCCCTACAAATGCCAAGCCAAGTTGCATTCTGGAGCAATTGGAGGTTCTGGGACCCATCACCTTCTCCTAAGACAGGTCTTAGCGTCTTATGACTGGGCAGGACACTGGGGCACAAAGGACCAAGGTGGACATGGCCCCAGTCCCAATGATAGGGACATGGACAAGTAGGGAAAAGCAGGGCCCAGTGGCCTAATAATGAGGCCTGCCTGCTCTGGGACTGTGTCCACCCCAGCTTTAAGGTTAGTGCAGACAGGCTGAGCCTGGGCCCACAGCCAGCACCATACTGAAATGGCCTCTGGCTAGGACTCTCCTGCCTAAAGGGTGGACAGCAGGAAGCCAAGACAGGTACCAAATACCTGCCTGAACAAAGGAAAGGCCTTCCCAGGGTGCTCAGCCCTTGCTGCCCCAAGGGGCTGACTCAGTACTCTGGGTGACCAGGCAACCAGAACTACTTCCTGACAGAGCTCCTAGGAGCAAGAATGAACAATCTAATACCCTGGACATTCCCATGCATAGTGGGTTGCTATGCTCACAACCCATACAGCTCCTTGCACACCCCAACCTGGAGCTGCTGATAGATGAGGGAGCAGGGTTTTTTTTGTTGTTTTGTTTTTGTTTTTGTTTTTTGTTTTAGTCCCTGTGCTTGCTGCCACCCAAGGACCCTCTGCAGCAAGTGGTGGAGAGCTACACCCAGCCTCATCGTATCCCAAGGCAGACAGCTCACTTCTGGAAGGCCTCAATTGCTTATCTCCAATTTCTAAAATTTCAAACTTTTCTGAAAGTGGCATGGCTTCCTCATGGAGTCATGATGGACAGCACCAAGAGGAGTACCAGGTGGAGGCCCAGGAGCCAAAAGGGCCTTGCAGTTTCTCTTCTGAGGGCCCTGGGTGTGCTCAGTGTCCCTCTGCAGCCACATTTGGCTGTGCCATCCCCTAGGTACACTCTTGTTTCTCCTTGGGGATGTGACAATCTCATTCTATTGCTGCTACAACGGTTGCATTAACTTGTATCTAATGGGACGTTTGGCTATTGGACATGGAGCAACTACAGTTTAATTAGGCATCGGAAAGCGGTACATTAATTAACGCAGCAAAAGCCTCTGCACATCTTGTACCTACCTGGAAGGAAAACTGAGCTCAGGAGCAGAGGGGAGGCCCAAGGCATCGCCAGTGTCATCCTGGGTTTTCCTTCCAGGTAGGTACAAGATGTGCAGAGGCTTTGGCCCACCTAGGTGGGACAAAGCCCTCCTCACTCTCTTCCCCTCTCCCCTCTCTCCTCTCTCCACTCTACCAGGAGAAACCTGCCCCCAGGCAGCACAAGGGCCCAGGGACAGCAGGAAGGGCAAAGGTCACAGGAGACAAGACAGCCTCGAAGCCAGGGGGTGCCACAGTGAGCCTAGCATTCCTGCCCCCATCTGTCTCCTGTCCCTGATTCTCCTTATCCTCACTGGGCCTTTGTCCTTCCATGATCAGGAGCGAAGACAGCTCACCCAGGGTTCTAGAATCCACTGCATTCAGGGGAAGAGCCTTAGGTGACTTTAAGAGCAGGTGAGTTGGCCCAGGGCAGGCTCTAAGTTCTGCCAGACCTGAACTGTACCACATCCCTCCTCCTGCCACCTCTGCTCCTCCTGCTGAGCTTAACTGAGGGGTTACTAACAGTGGCTTCTCACTGGGTCCCCAAAGTCCACATGAGCAAAGAGGGCTACCACCACCCTGAGCCATCCCCTCCTTCAGGAACTTACCTGAGCTGATGGGGCAGGTGTCCCAGAACCCTGGTAGGCCAGGTTGGCAGACATGGTCACCACTGCAGCCCAACCACACAGTGGCAGGAAGTCCCCATGGAGCATACCTGACATGGGCCACCCTCAGACTCGCATATGTCAAGAACACTGCCAACATCTGGGCCTGGGGGGACATTCTTGTCATCCCAGCACTAGGAAGCTGAGACAGGAGGATCATCCTCAGCTACATATCGAGTTCAAAGCCTGCCAGGGCTATGAAAACTTTCTTTCAAAAGCAAAACCACCAAGCAGCCCCCTTCAGGGCAGTGTGCCAGCCTTTCCTGAAACACCCTTGAGCTCAGCTAGGGGGTGGCTGCTCAGGGACACTGGCTAGCCTTGAGATTTGGTGGATGCCCCATACTCCCCATGCTGGGGCAAACACTCGATGCTGTGGTACAGGCCTTTCCCACAAAGATGATCATATTTTCCCCATCAGTAGAGGCGCCGATCAATGCTATGTGAGTAATTTGAGATTGATTTTAATTAAGTCTTAGGAGTTTTTCGGCCCTGCCCTGTGGAAGGTTCCTCTTGGCCGGCTACAAAAAGATAGTGAGACCTGAGTTCTTCCCACCAGGGGTTCTTGGGACCAAATTGGAACTCTGATATGATTCCCGGGAATGTCTATGTCCTCAGCCCCAATGAGACAGGAACCTACAAGCAACAGTGATTGGGTTGGGGCCTGGGGGTAGCTGCTCCTGAGAGAAACAGCCCCCCCCCGGGGGGGGGGAGTGCCTGGAGACAGAGCTGCTCCTGCCATGGGTTCCTTGGAAGCATCTGGAACATTGTCACATTTATTCCCTGCTGTCCCTCTTGGAGCCACCAGGGACCTGCTCTCCAAATCCCACCTGCCTGAACCTTGCACTGTAGCATTTTCTGAGTCTCTGCTCCCCCAGTGCCATGTCCCTCAGTGCCATGTCCCTGCACAGCTCACCAGCCACATGATGAGGAGGGACCCATGGACGCCTGCCCAGCCCTCAGCTGTCCTTGTGGTCTATTTTACAGGTTCTTGCTCTGACCACCCACTCCTGAGTTCTTACGATGCTCCCAGGAGCCTTGATGGTCCCTGATCCCATATGGGGGCAGCCCTGCCTCATGCACAAGTGTCCCTCTCCCCACAGCTGGAGGGCTTAGTTAATGACATGGAGGAGAGAAGGTTGTTAGCCGAAATGTGTTATTAATGAGGAGGTCTAGCTAGGCAGGCCACTAAATCACTTAGCTTTGCCCAGATCCCTGGGGAATAGTGTGGGGGGAGGGGTCAGGCCCTGAGAGGGACTGCCAGGCTGCAGGGTGGACCTGGGCACAGAGGCTACATAAGCCTCAAAGAGCAGCGATGGGGGTGGGGGGAGGTGTGTGACTGAGTTCTAAGGACCCTAAAGCCTCAGTACCCATGACAGTGTCTCCCCTCATTTCAAAACCGCTTTGCAGACAGACAAAGTGAAGCAGGCCATAAGGATGGATGGTCCTGAATATAGAACAAGAACTAAGAAGAGGTCTCTCCCAAGCTTCTGGGTGCAGAGTACCCCCATGCCCCCAGCCAGTGGGAGAGGCTCTTCTGGCCTGTTGGTAGCCATAAATACTAAGGTGGAGAGTGGAGCCACTGTATCACACACCAAGTCAGGGTCAAGGGTACCAGATACTCTGAGGACATCTGTGCATGTGGGAAGCAGGTGGGATGGCCCAAGGAGCCAGCACCCCTCTTACCACCTCCTATGAGCCCAGGACCCCAGAACAAAGCCACTGCTAATGAGGAAATACTGGCTGAGGTGAACCTTGCTGAGGATGCCGGGGCCTGGGTTGAGGCAGGAGGATCAGGAACCAAGCGCTAGGCAGACCTAGGATGGCCTTCTAAACCTTGGGTAGCTCTGACCCTCTCGGGGCCATTTACCCATCCAAGTGTGACCTTGCGTGTGGTGGAGGAAATGAAGGAACTAGCGTTTCAACCAATCTGGGCCAGGCTTATGCCCATACCCTCTTGCCAGTGGGAACTGTGTGTGCTGAATGACAGGAAGTCAGCCCTTCCCACAGTGCCACCACCCAGGCCCTTCTATTTCTCCAGCTGTCTTTTCTGCTTTGGAAAATTTTAAACCCTCAAAAACTAACCCTGCAGGGTATCCCAGCATCACCTCCTTCCACCCTGTGTACCCACCATGAAATGCCAGGGTCACTACTCCACAGTTTCCATTGCTATGGTAATGATGGTCTGTGAGCAAGGGAGGTGGTGCCTGTGGACAGGCCGTCTCTGCCATCAGGGGCTGCTTCCTGATGAACCTTTGCAGTACGAGTGATAGTGGGAATGGAGACCAAAAGTGTCCTCCCCAGTGTGAGGAGGCTCGGAGAGCAACCTTCCTAGGGGACTGTCTTCCTCTTTAAAATTGAAATCCTCAGACACTGAGTTTCTGTGCCAACCTCTTGATTTCTGCCCCATTTGTGACTCTGCCCAAATTGCAATTGCTACTGTGTTGGAACAGTGCCATGGATTCTGGGACACCTCACTCATACATTAGTGAACATTGATGGAGCCATCCTGGGCTAGGTCCCAGGAGGACTGAAGAGCTGAGCCCATGGTAGTCTGGAAGTCTTTCATTCATTCTCCTTCCCCATCTGAGGCATCACGGGGAAGCACCCAGTGTCATTAAGTAGGAAGTCTGATCCCTTAATCCCCATGTCCAGAGCTAGCCAGTCTATTCTGGACTCATAATGACACCAGCTGCAGACAGTGGCTCTGGGCCCTCTTATAAGTATGGTGACTAAGGATGGTGCTACTCAGGGTTCAGGGGAGGGGAGGGGATGTGAAGGGATGGACATCCCAGCAATAGCTGACTAGGCAGGGTAGGAGAAACGGCCCTGCATGAGAAGCACCAGACCCCCGGATTCTGTCCCTGTGTGGGCTCCTGAAAAACTCTGAGCCATTATCCAGGGCTGGCAGAATTGGTAGATTCTGCCCTCTCCCTGGAGTTTTCCTCTTCCTTCCCTAGCACATGAAGGCTTTCTATGGACCAGCTCATGGGCTACAAGCTCTCGGAACTAGGGCAACACTGAACAATTATTCATATTAGTGAGAAATGGTGGGCAGAATGGCCCTAGGACAGATCTCAAGGCAAGGAAGGAACTAGAAGGGCTATGGCAGGGAGAGGACCAGGAAGTAGCCCATGAATGTCTGAAGATGCGCTGGTCTACTAGCCTTGAGATTCAAGATGCTGTAGGGATGGGGAACCACTGAGCCTACCACTAACCATAGCCACATGAGACAGGTTTCCCCATGTAGCTTAAAACTAACTTTCTGGGCACAGGTGTGCTATCCTCACCCTCCAGGTGTGAATCACAGCTGCCCCTGGCTTATGGCCTAGAAGCAAAGGTGCCCAAGAGGCAGAGACTCACCACTTTGCAGCACCAAGGTGCCCGTGGTGCTCAGGCCATCAGCAACTTTGATAGGCTTTCATTTAACTTTCTCTTTATTATAATTACTTAGAAAACTATTAAATGTAGTTATTAATCATTGAGTAATTATTATCTGCTCTTGTATTAATTATCTGGCCACCGGGAATGTCACCAAGATTTAAGATTTTTAATTGTTAGTAATATTTCCCAAACACAAGAGAAATGCAGTGCAGCTCAGGCGAGGTGGGGCCTCCTGGATGCAGGGAGCCATAATTGTATCCACAAGGCAGAGGCCTCGCCAGCACATTTTTGGCCCCAGCAGGGTTCTGGACTAACCGAACCCTAGCTCCAGTCCCAACCTCTGAGCCTTGAGCCCCCACTCCCAGCATTTTGCTGTGTCCAGGCACCCCTGTCCAATGCAGGCCAAAGTGAAAGATGACAAAATGCCTGTCACAGGAGAGGGGCCACCCATAAGCCCTGCTGTCCCAGCTCAGCCTGGGCTTCCTTGAGTCCTGTGTTCCCAGCAGTACAGACATTATTTCCAAGGATGCTCATGCTCCTCTCTGTGTGCCCTGGCCAGCCCTGCAAGAATAGGGCACACTGTGCCAGCAGCTGATGGGCTGGGAATCCCTGTGGGCCAATCAGCACTAAGAAGAGACATTATACAGCAGCAGGGGCCTACTACTACACAGGGCCCTCCCACCCGCTCACTTCCCATGGTCCTCCCTGAGGTGACTCAAAAAGGACCCCAGCATGTCAGTCCACAGCACCCTTGGTGGCCACCCATGAGTGTCCTTGCCCTCAGGCCCCAATGGCCTCCTGTCTTGGAGCACTGTTCCACTCCATCTAACAAAAGAGCAAAGCCTGGGGTCAGGAAACCAGCACTGGGGCTCAGAGTGCCTTGTGAGCTCAATGCAATGAAGTAATAACTGTGATCCTCCCCCAGGAGCCCATCCTTCTAGAGAGGAAGAGATAGACCCAGCCCGGGGTTGCAGGGCAGACCGATCTGATTACTTCTGCCCATTCCCTACCCCACTGCTTCTTCTGCTCCAACCTGGCGACAGAAGCTGGGTCAGTATTTCCAAGCATGGTGGCACATGCTTATAATTCCAGCAGTCAGGAGTCTGGGGCAAGAGGATTGCTGCGATTTTGAGGCCAACTCAGCTACACAGTGAAGGCCTAGGCTAGGCTACAGAGTGAGACCTGTCTCAAAAGAAAAGAAGAGAACGAGGAGGGAGAGGAGGAAAGAAGGAGCTTGTTAGACAGTTGCTGTTGCTGAGACAGTAGGAACATGGGAATGTCTCTCAAGATAGGTTCTGTCCGGCAGGGCGGTGGTGGCACACACCTTTAATCCCACCAATGGGGAGTCAGAGGCAGGCCAATCTCTGTAAATTCGAGGCTAGCCTGGTCTACAGAGTGAGTACACAGAGAAATCCTGACTCGAAAAACAAAAACAAAGGATTAGTTCTGTCTTGTCCCTGTGCCTGCTCCACATTATCTACTCCCACAAATGGCTGTATTAGATATCCTTCAACTGCAGTATCATGGTGGCTTCCACACAGGAGCAATGGCAAGCCTCAAACTCGGCATAGACTTGTCAACATGGACGAAATGATGGGGATAATGGTCATACAGCTATGAGTCAATGGTGGTGGTGACGGTAGGGGTGTTGATAGTAAGATGGTAGTGGAGACCATGATGGCCTTGATAAAAGTAGGGGTGATGGTAGTGGTGGGAAAAATGGCAGTGACAGAAGTGGTGGTATAATGGTTGGTGATGTGACGGTGGTGGTGACAGTGAATGGTATTGTAGTAGTGGCGATAATGGTGGTGATTGTGGTGGTGGTGACGATTGTGGTGATAGTGGAGATAGTGATGGTGGAATTGATAGCTGGTGGTGTGATGGTGAATGCGAAGAGGAGGTTATCACGATGGCAATGGTGGCCAAAGTGCTGATGATGACAGTGATGATGGTGGTGTGGTGATGGTTGGTGGTGTGATGGTGATGGTTATGTGGTGATAGTGGGGTGGTGATGATGATAGTGATGATGATAATGGAGGTGAGCTATGTGTGATGGTGCATGAATTTAAGCCTAAAATTCAGGAGACACAGGCAGGATGATCTCTGTGAGTTCAAGGCCAGCCTGATCTACCTAGTGAGTTCCAGGCCAGCCAAGACAACACAGAGAGACAGTGATGGTGGAGGTGATTGATGGTGGTCACGATGGTGACAGAGAGGTGGTGATGGAGGCGAAGAACACGGTGGGGGTGACAAGGGTGATGAAGGAGATGATGGCAGTGGTGGAAGTGATGGAAGTTGCATGGTGGTACAGATCATCGTGGCCATGGCCTCAGCAGTGATGGTAAAGATTGATTCCACAAAGACCCAGCATCCCAGACACGTGCATCCTCTGCCTCCCAGAACGGCTTGGCCTTCCTGTTAAACTGGCTGCTCCTGAAGTTAGGAAGAACAGAGCTGTGACGGTCTTGACAGGGCCATTAGTGTATCCTGAGCTTAGAAAGAACATTGAATCTTGGTTAAAAATAAATAAGTACAATTATTGGAAAGGGAAAAAAATAGGCTACTATTTACAGCAAGTGAATGGACGGTAATTACTCTGGGGAAATCCCCTTTCAGGATGCTGGGAGCCATCCCTCATCTCTCTCCTGTTGGTTTCACCAGAAATTGGTAAGCAAAACTTTGCAGGGAGCTGGGCAGTGGTGGTGCACACCTTTAATCCCAGAACTCAGGAGGCAGAGGCAGGCAGATCTCCAAGTTTGAGACTATTCTGGTCTTCAAATTGAGTTCCAGGACAGCCAGGCTACAGGAAACCATGTCTCAAAACAAAAAAACAAAAAAAAAAAAAAACAAAAAAAAAAAGAAAAAGAAAAAGAAAAAGAAAAAAACCTTTGTAAGGCCTGGCAGGAGGCAGCAACATGGAGTGGCTTTGCCTAGAGATACACTGCCCTTACATCCTTCAATGACAAGGTGCATGCCCACAATGATGCCCTAGCAACTCACTCTTGCTCATCTGCCTATGACACCAGATGAACCCTGTGAAATTGATGGTGACAGCAGCTGTCCTGAGTCAGTGGGGGAGTGAGGGTCGGTGATAGTGGCTGTGTCCCTGTGTCTCTATGTAGGAGGACAGAACTGTCTTCCTTTCCCAGACCCTGATCCAAACCCCAGCTCCTTTCCCTTACTTAGAGATGGCTTCATGTCCCCAAGCCCTGTGATAGGATGACAGCTTAGTCAAAAGCAGGGTGGGGGTAGGGTCTGTTCCTGTTGGACCCAATCTGGCACTGGTTTTTAGGGTGCTGGAGTCAGGGCAGCCTGGAGGCCAGTTAGGAGGACCCAGAAGGAGCTGTCACAGTCCACCATCAGCCTAAGACCCCAGGTTCTGCTGCAGTGAATCCAAGGCTCTACCCTGGGTGAGGGGCCTTGGATTCCCAATGAGACCAGGCAGCTCCAATAGCTTGGGCCCCAAGTGTGTCTTCCCTGGTGTTCTGTCAAGCTAGCCTCATCTCATCTCTCCCTGAACACTCATTCATTGCTCTCTCTCCTCTCCTGACTGCACTTCTCCTCCTCCAGAGCCAGCAGCAAGGTCATCAAGAGATTTGAGCTCCTATAGATGACCCAGCCTTGACCCCCAGGCAGCATAGGCCTAGCCTCTCAGAGTGCTTGCCTACCGTGTGTGATGAGTGGCCTGGAGCCGCTGTTGTAATTAGTGGGAACGTGCCTCATTTGCTAGGGAGGAAAATCCCATCTTGGAAACACACATCGGATGCAAGTTCAATTTTACCCAAGGGGCCATAAAACCCCTTTTCCAATCACCTGGTACTGTTGGCTGCCAGCAATGTTAATCCTGGCGATGTTATTTAGAGCTGAGGCATCACTTGAGGAGAAAAAAAAAACAGGTCCAAGACCCTCCCTGAGGAGCCCCTGGTTCTCCTGCAGAGGCCCTCAAAGACAGATGACTGAAGTTCTCCAGAGGTGGGCTCACTGGCAGGTGGGGAGACTGAGAACCCGGATGGCTGCAGGGACTGTCATACACAGGGTAGGGTGGTCCCACTTGCCTGTAGACATTGTCCTTCTGGTTGCTAATCACCTGCCTGCCCCATCCTCCCTCCAAGATCCATACCATCTTCTGGCCTATCATTAAAAATCGTTTCCTTGATTACCGGGGTAACAATGAAAACACGTAATTGAATCTCCAAGAAATTACCATTTTTATAACTCGTGCCTAGTTCCTGAGATAAATTAAACATCTCTCTCGTACTGCAAGCAGCTTCTGGCTCGTGAAGGAGGGACTGATACTGCCTTTATCACTGATATGGGTTTCAGTGAGAAGACGCTGCTGCCTCCAGGGAGGCCAGTAGCTTCTGCCTAGCCTGAGTGGCAGCACAGCCACCAGCCATAGGGTAGGTGTGTAGTGGGGTGGCTGGCTTCTCAGCTGGCAGGTTGTGAGGGGGTAGCAGGAGGACCTGCCACCTTTTAGCCCATGCTCCCCCCAAAACACAAGGCTAAAGCCTCTGGCCCAGAAGCTGTCTAGAGGGTATGACCCAAGTAAGTTTGGCTGGGGATCCAGGCAGAGGTAGGCCAGCAGGTAGGAGGGCAGTCCATTGAGGAGGAGGACAGTGAGCAGGGTGTGTGAGAGCAGTGAGGAATGGGACCAGAAAGGGGGGAGCCCAGGATTTGGGAGAGGGGCATACAGCATAACGAGATCAGAATTCACCTTCTTTGGTCAAAGGCCTAGGGCCCACCTGCTCCACAGACATCTCAAAGTCAGGCAAGTGAGGGACTGCTGAGGGTGCTCACACTCAGGAGTGGCCAGGTGGACTGGGCTGTGTGTGAGAGAGAGAGGAAGTGGGTGCTTGGTGGATGGAAGAAAAGTCTGCAAGCTTGGCAGGGAGCTTACAGCAGTGGTGGGCACTGTGCTGGTAGGTAAATTCCCATGGCTCTTGCTGGCTAAGGGAGGGGAGACTGTGTAACATGAAAAATAAATGACCCAGAGACAGACATTGAGGTTCAAGCTTCAAGCTGAAGATCAGAAAAGCAAAGCAGCTAAGCCACTAGCTCTCACCTCTACCTCAGGATGAAAGGGCTGATCCACGAGCTCTTCACCAAGCCTCTTAAACTCACAGAGATCTGCCTGCCTCTGCCTCTGTTCCTTTCTTAAATACCTCCCGTGAATCCTGGGATTAAAGGTGTGAGCTCTAATTCTCTTTTTTACTGATTCATTCTAATGTATCCCCAGGTGGCCTTGGACTCACAGAGATATGTCTGTCTCTTAATCCTGAGTCTTAGGATTAAAGATGTGTACCACCACCTCCCAGCTTCTGGCTGATAGGATTAAAGGTGTGTACCTGGTTTCTATGGCTGTGGTTGACTTTGCTTTCTGAATCCTCAGGCAAGCTTTAATGAATCATAAACAATATATCATCACAAGACTGTAGGCTCCAGGACTTAGGGATAAGTTTTATGTACTTGCCAACAGTGCTCAAGAGGACCAGTTTTGAATGGGTAGGCATAGAGAGAAGCCCCCCAAAGAGGCCAGAGGAGGGGAGGGCCAGAGCATGAACCAACAATCTGCTCTCTGGATGGGAGGAAAGGTGGTTTAAAGAGCAGTGTCCCATTTAGGCCATCTAGACAAACTCTGGGTCAAAGGCTGGAGTCACTAGGAGCTAGAACTCTGGCTAGCTCCTATACTCCTCCTATACAGTGAGCAGGTGGCATTTGGTGGAACACATAGGACGTACAACAGTTACTGAGGGGCTGAATGGGCCACACCAGCAAATGTTGCCCCCCTGTCCATCATCCCCCTTCTTACTGGGTCCTCCCTTATCCTGACAAACCTCTGTCACCCAAAAGCTTCCCTGAAGGCTCTGAAGGAGTCCCATGGTCAGACAGCAGCATGCAATAGGAAGCATGCTGGGCCAGAGCCACTGAAGCACCAAGCCATTGGGTAGAAGCATACTAGAGTCTGTGGATGAAAGGGACATCCTACTTGGAGACAAAACTAGGCTTACCACCCAGCTCCACTCCTGGACTTGTACTCTGAAATCCTAGAAAGGCTCGATGGATTGAGGTAGAGCCCTGCCCAGAGCCGGAAGACATCTTCAACCAAGCCAAGTCACCTGGACTGAGAGGCCCATGGCTGAAGGTCCTGATAAAGGTCAAAGAAATGGCAGGGTAGGCTCTGTGCTCTACACTGAATCCTGTCCTCAGCACACAGGTAAACATGTGTCCACCTGAGTCCTCAGATGCAGCCTTAGGCACTGTGCCCACTCCAGGCCCAGGCTCTAGGTTCTCCACCACAGAAAAGGGCAGAATTCCGACTTTGGGTGCCCATCACCTGGTAGGTGGTCGCCACCCTCCTAGAGACCGCAGCTTGGAGTGCTTGGGCCATTCTCAGCCAAGGTGTTCCCACTTGAGGGCTGGGACCACCCTGAGCTGCCCTGCTCACTCAGCTCCAGGACTCCTTATCCCAGCTCTAACTGCCCTGTAACACAGGGAAGCCAGTCCCGTGGGCAGCCACGGGAGAGATGGGAGAACCCCTGCACAGAGCTGGGAGAGTGTAGGATAATTGGCTTCAAAGGAAGCACCGGGGAAAGGAACACCCTCAAACCAGTGAGAGTTGTGACCACATGGCCACATCATGAAAACCACAAACTCAAGCAGGGGTGGAAGCTTTGCCCCTGCTCTGCCTTCCCTGGCAGGAGTTTCAGCCTGAGTGAATTCACTCTTCCACTTCTGCCCTGGGCGCTGGGCCCCAAGCACCTGTGCCTGGTTTGCAGGGTTGAGATGCCATCTGGTGGCAAACATAAGAACACCAGTTTACTCTTGCTCTGCCTGCCACCAGCATTGGAGGGCCAGGGGCCAACCTTTGGCAGGCTGAGGTGACCTTTCACTTGCTCCACAGTTCACTTTAACCTAAGAGCCCTGGTGTCCAGATGCAGAAACAGGGATTTCTAGTCTGGCACTGTTGCCTGCACTGACAGACCAGGACCCACCAGGAAGAGGGCCAGGTTAGGATAGAACAAGAGAGACAAGAACCCAGATCTGGTCCCAGTAAGGTGAACTTGGTACTGACTGCCATGCAGTCCATTCATGCTGACATTCTGGCACCACTTTCCTGCTGGAAGTGACAAGAGAAGGGATCTGACCCCACCTGGGTGGGAGCCCTAGGTAAGGAGAGATCCTCAGCCTGGCAGGGATGGCACGTTCTGCTTACACCCAGGAACCTCCTGGAGCACAGGAGCATGGCAGCCAGCACACAACCTCCCAGCAGAGCCCTCAGCATCCTGCAGTTATGGAATCTATTGGAGCAGTGTCATCCACAGGAGGATTTTCTTTAGCATACTTAAATGTGATCAGTAGTGTTCAGAGAGTGACCATGGAAGAGAGAGTCAAATGGCCTGTCACTATACACATCCTGGGAGCACAAAAACCACACTGGGAACTTGGCAGCCCACAGTGTACCCTCCCTCGGACAGCCTTAGCCTCTGAAATGGGGATCCCTAGAAGGACCTCAAAGACCCAGCTCACCTCGTGCCCTCTTTTGGGGAGGATAAGACAGAGACAGGATCTCACTGTGTATCTTAGGTTGGCCTCAAACTCATGGCAATCCTCCTGCCTTAGCTTTACACAATCCTGATACAAAGCATAAACTAACATGCCTACTTCTAAGGCCCACACCATTATCCCAGGACCCAATTCCCAGCTTGTTCTGCACCTGACCTCCACAGACTGCTCTCAGAAGCACAAGTCTACCTTGCCAGGAACAGGAGCCTAACAGCCCCTACCTTCTGGTCTTGGGATGACTTGGTCATACAGGCCACTTCATCCCTCATCTGCCCCTCTGGCTATGAGTCTAAGGACACCTGGGAGATCCAAGGCCATGGCTCAGAGCCACAGCCAAGTGTCACCTTACATCTCTAGTAGACCAAAGGGGACTTCATGCCTAGTCCTGGGAAGTAAAAGGAGTGGCCTGAGTCCCAAGTGACAGAGGACAATTCCAAGGGCTCTCCAGGAATGTCTGCAAAACCCAGAGTCCATTTATCCGGGGTCTGCTAGGACCCTCAAGTCCTATGCAAAGTGCTCTGAAGCTGCAAGAGGAGAGGGCAGACTGGCTGGGTCTGGGCCAGAAGCCAGGGTTAAAAGCGCAGAGATGGGGACCCCTCAGGGATGCAGCTGGTTCTGTGACTTGGGGTTTACCAGGCCCTGAAATGAACATGGGACATTGAATGTCAAGGCCACAGTGAGTAAAGTCAAATCAGACCACGCCCCCCCACACACACACACTTCATCCCAGGCCAGTTGTAGGCAAGAAGCTGTGGACAGCAGGCCTTTCCCTGTCTCTTCTCTCCTCAGCTTGCCCTAGGCACCAGCCAAGGAGGGGTAAGTGTATCTGAGTAGCTAGCCCCTTACCACCACTCCAGGCTCCTCAAGGCCATCTGGGTGTCATGGCAACATGGGCAGGAAGCGGCTGCCATAGCAACTGGTGCCCAGGGAAGTGTGCTGCCTAGCAACAGGGGCCAGGGCCACTCTAGCTCCTAACAACATACTCTTGTTTCCCACACTTCTGTGTGGCTGTGAGTCTCTGCACCTATGCAGGACCCTACCCAATGCAGACCCAACCCTTCTCCTGCATGAAGCAGGGCTCCACACAGACCCTCACTCCAACTCAACACACCAATTTTTGCAAGTTGTTTACAACACGTTAGCACAGCTGATGCTCTGAGCAGGAGCCAACTATGCTGCAGAGCCAGGATTCTTCTCTCCTTCTAGACTCCTCCACCTCCCGGGACACTCTGGAACTCAAGACCATACAAGGACCGTGGAGAGAGGGGAGGCATCTTCAGAGCTGGCTTTGAAAGAAACTAGCCTTCCAGATAGGGCACAGCCCAAGCAAAGGTAAGGTGATCAGAGAATGCGGGGTTCCAGGTTGAGGTGACATCCTAGGGCCTCAGATAGGAGAGCAGAAGAGTGTCTAAAGTGCCTGGGTACTACCTCACGGCTGCTCAGCAGCTGTGGCCCAACCTGGGCACCTGGAGTTGAGACCTGAGGGCCCTAGGCTATAGCCTCTGTGTGAGACCACTGTAGTCACACAGGACGGGAGCCTCTGAGGATCCTGCGCATCTTCCTGGACACTTACCAGGCTAGAGACACAGAACACAGAACACCACCACCAATGTCAGCTACTCAGGGCCTTTGCTGGTATTGCCCTTCACCCCTACCATAGTCACTTCACACCAAATGCCATCCGAGACCAGTATATTCTGGAAACCATGAGACCCCAGAGGGTAGCGAACAGGCAGAGTGCTTGGAAGACCTAGCATCCTCCAGTGGCCTGAGTAGGCAGCTTCTACGTAGTTTAGGATACACTGGAGCAACTCCAGGCTCTCCTATTACAGGATTGCCAGTGTCTGCCGGTTGCTATGTGTGTACAGATGTGTCCCATCCTGGGAAAATGCAGAGCTCCTGCTAGCGTGGCCAGCTGGGCCCAGCCTGAGCTGTCACTGTATTATATTCCTCTTCCTCTGCCACAGGTCTCAATGGCTTCTTCTGGGTATCCATTCCAATTCTGCAAGACAGCAGGAGAGGAACCATCTGTAAGGAACGTCAGGAAACTAAAAATGGGATGCAGAGCTAACTCAGGGAGACAACTTACTGGGAACTGGGCACTGACTGGAGGCAAACCTGTACTCTAGTACTGATTATGGGAACTGCCAACAGAACTTTCTAGGCAAACTCTCTAGGTCTAAGTCTCCATTCCAGACATCGGAGCTGGAGCAGGGAGATGTGTGGCAAGAGGCCTTCCTTCTTAAACCTCGACCATCCCTGTGTTTAATAGAAAAAGTACCCATTAGCTTTCTCAACTCCCTTGTAAACAGAGACAGAAAAGAAAAATGACAGGTTTTTATTAGAATAGTGTCTAATGAGAAGTCTCAAGACCAAACATGAAGGAAAACAGAACCAAAGAACCATAAGGGAGAAAGAGAAAATGTAGGCAGAAAAAAAAAATCTTGTTCTCCTCCAAAACCACTATTTCCTGAAGAGAGAACAGGACACTCTGAAAAAGAGACTTCTAGGGATTAGCAGTAACACCTCAGGAATTAAAAATGTGACCACTGATAGCAGGCAATGGTGGCATACGCCTTTAATCCCAGTACATACATATCTATCCACTGAAATTTGAAGTTTTTTTTTTTTTTAAATACAACATCATGTGCTACACAACACTTTGGTCAACTACAGGCCACTTGTGGTTGCATAAGAATGTATAATATTGAGGATTGAGAATGTAACTCAACTGTAGTTACTTGCCTATCATGTCCAAAGCTCTGGTTTTCATCCCCATCACTGCTAAAGACTTTTGGCAGTATTGAAAAACTCACATCAACTAATTATGATGTAGGCATTGTGACAAAATATACCCCTTGTGCTTGTAGTGGGAGTGGCAAGGACACACCCACAGCTCTACCCGCTGAATAAAGTGAATTACATACAAGGTACAGTGCCCGGGACTTCGGGAGCCCATTCCCCATGGTGGGATACTCTCTCAGCCTAGATACACAGGGGAGGGCCGAGGCCCTGCCCCAAGTGATGTCACAGACTTTGATGACCCCCATGGGAGGCCTCACCCTCTCTGAGGAGTGGACCGGGTGGGTGGGTGAGTGAGATGGGTGGTTGGTGGGGGGCATGGGAGGACAGGAGAGGGAACTGGGATTGGTATGTGAAATAAGATCATTTTAATTTAAATAAAAAATAGTATAATAAAAAAACAAAAACAAGGTACAGTGCCCAACAGTGCAAATGGCAATAAATGACTATGATGCTCCCTTATGCATTTACCATGAAACTTTTTATTATTTTACTGGGCTCTTTGTGTTTGTTTTTTAAAGGGATTTACACAGCTGGGCTCTGCTGTGACATGTGATGTCTCCGACATCTAGGAGTGTGCCCTGTTCTGCTCTTTCCTCAGTCTCACACTGCCCCACTTGACACTCAAAGAGCAGTGGGTCCTTCACACCCAGGTTCCACATGGCCCAGGTGTGTGGGAAACGGCACCGTCTAGGCTTACACAGTATATTTTAGAATGCCAAGTCATCTACTGGCTAATTCCTTAGAACTTACCCATCATTAAATGACACAACACTGTGTATGAAGTGGGAGAGGAGGGCCAAACCTCAGTAAAGAGCTTGCCGCTGAACCCTGAGGACTTGAATCGGATCCCTGGAAGCCCTGTAAGAGTCTAGGGGTGGTGGTCCACACTGTAATCCCAGTTCAGTGGGCTGAGACAGCAGATCTGGTCAGAGCTGACTGGCTAGCTAGCCTGGACTAATCAGAGTGCTCCAAGTCCCAGTGGGAGATTCTGAAACAAAACACGTCTGAACCCTCTGGCTCCATGGACACAAGGCATGCATGTGATGAACATGGAAGCAGGCAAAACATACATACACACAAAATACAAATAAATAAATCACACATGTGTATATGCACAAAAAATAAATATTAAGACTTGAAGGTTTTGACATACAAATACCAAAGACACACAGAAGAGATCCAACATCTGCTGGGAGCTCCAAGGAAGTGGGGAAAGCAGAAGAGATTAAATCAAGGAGATATTATACCCCAAAACAGAAAATCCAAGGGACAGAGATGCCTCAGGAGTTAAAAGCTCTTGCAGAAGACCAGACTTCAGTCCACAGCACCCACAGCAGCTGGCTCACAACCACGTGGAACTCCATGGGATCCAGGGCTGTCATGGGACCTAGCACTATTTTCTGGCCCCCAAGTGCGTCTGCACACGTGTACATATGCATACACACAGAGATACCCACAATACATGTAAGTAAAAATACATTAGCTATTAAAAATGAAAAACCACCGGGCGTTGGTGGCGCACGCCTTTAATCCCAGCACTTGGGAGGCAGAGGCAGGTGGATCTCTGTGAGTTCGAGGCCAGCCTGGTCTCCAGAGCGAGTGGCAGGATAGGCTCCAAAGCTACACAGAGAAACCTGTCTCGAAAAACCAATAAATAAATAAATAAATAAATAAATAAATAAATAAATAAATAAATATGGAAAACCAAGGCTGGGAGGTGGTGGTGCATATCTTTAATCCCAGCACTCAGGAGGCAGAGGCAGGCAGATCTGTGTGAGTTAGAGGCCAGCCTGGTCTACAGAGTGAGTTCCAGGACAGGCTCCAAAGCTACACAGAGAAACCATGTTTCAGAAAAGAAAAAAAGAAGAAGAAAGAAAAAAATAAAACAGCTAGGCTGGGGAGAAGCTCAGGTCAGGGATGGAAAGTTTACCTTATACATACAAGACCCTAGACTGCATCCCCAGCACTGCTAATAAACAAAACATTTGGTCACCAAGCCCCCAGAACTGTGAGCAGCAAGATGTCAGCATGGACTGTCAGGGCCTCTGGGGTTGGAGAGGGCCCTCAAGGTTCAGGGCTGAGTCCAAGCTCATGGAGTGGAAGCAGAGAACATCCTCAGACTGGCTTTCCAGTGTAACCTCAGCAGGGAAAGATGCCTCTAGACCCATGTGGCATCATGTCAGCTGCCTCCACTCTTAAATAGACATGAACATGGCTATGATTTAACCTGGGCTCAGAAGTAGGCCATTGGCAACCTGACTGAACCTGAGGGCATAACCAAAGGGGCGGGGTCCTGATGGTCTTGCCCACCCACCTTTAGTCAGCTGGGTCCTGACAGAGACTCATAACAGATGATCTTGAACTTGGAGTGAGGACAACTGCCATTTTTGTCACACTTGATTTCTCCCAGAGCCAGCCTTCTGAGAATGAATGGGCACCATGAACATTCCTCCACACACAGAGGAAAGACACAGTCGCTGGGACTTTGGGGACAGGGAGAACAGGGCTGAGGCAGGAGTGGCCCACTAGCCTCCCTTCTGCCCCAGCCTCAGCCCCATCCCATTGTGACCTCCCTGGATGTACCCAGGCCTTTGTGACTGTCACCCTGGGTAGACTTGTGAGCCAAGGTGACATCTAAAGTGCCCTCAAAGAGAGTGGCAGGTCAGCCAGGCCAGAGCCTGGACCTTGGGTCAGGAAGGGGTCACAGGGAGGGATGGAGGGGTCAAAACCCCTGGGGCCCTGTGGACACTCTCATCCCCAGTGTCCCCCAGCCCCAGCTCTGAGCAGTCATGGAGGTTGCCTGGATCAGCCCTGCCAGGGATTTGTAGGGTGGCCCTTTCTGGCCCCCCTTCAATCCACTCAGTCATTAGAGACTTCCAGACTTTTCCCTACTCCAGGAACAGGGAATGAGGGATCCAGAGTGGGAGGAGAGGCACCTGGGATGTTTTTGTCAAGTGAAGAAGGAGACATGCCAAGACAGAGAGCTCGAGAGCCAGCAGGGTCCAGACAAGAAGTGGAAGCTGAGGTAGAGTGGGGTTGCCCCCTGCACCCAGGGCGTGAACAGGGGCCACCTAGGCAGACAGGATCCCCCACCTTAGGACCCAGGTCCTGCCCATGTCCAACCCTGCCTCCCGGAGGAGGGGTTACAGCCTCACCCAGGACAGCTCCCACACAGGTCCAGAGTGGGACACTGGGGCTTGCCGAGCAATCCTTTCTACAGCTGGAACAGGAGAATCACAGCCTGGTGAGTGCATCCCATGGGCCAATGGGCACTCGCTGCTCCTCACAGCCCCAGCCCAAGCTCCCCTGTTTTGGTTTCCGGTCTGAGAAGTAACCAGGGCAGGTGACCCCTTCTTTGTGTCCCTTGACCTAGAAAAGGCAGAACCAGGACCTTCGGGAGCAGCTGGGGGCCCTCCTGGGACCAGGGCAGCAGTTCTTGCCTCTGTGTGCCGAGCACTCAAGCTGCACAGGCCTGGCCTGGGTAAGCGGGAGTGTGCAGCCCGGGACCCGTGCAGCAGCACCTCGAGCTGTCCACAGCCTTGGGCATGATCGGGGGTTTTCCCACAGTCCCCCGGGTCGGCCAGCACCCGGCCCCTGGAAGACAGGGCACCTGTGCAGCTGTTGCAGCAGTGGGAGCTCTGCAGGGGGGAAGAGTCCTTTGTGCAACAGTCCCAGGTGGGCCCTGGGGGAGGGGCTTGGCCTGGGGAGCAGGGAGCAGGTTCCGGTGCCCACACCACTCCTCCCCACCTAGAGTGAGCTGCAACAGATCCGACTGTCCTTTGAGAGGAAGAAGATGGCCATTACTGAGGTGCCTGTTTGGCAGGTGGTGGGAGGGAGCCCCTGCCGTATCCTTGAGTGTGATACAGCCCCCATTCCCTGCCCCCAGGTGTGGGACGGCGTGGCTGAGGTACACATGGCTCTGAACAACCAGGCCACCGGGCTCCTGGTAGGTCATCAGAGGTCATCGGGAAGACGGCCGTGAGAGGAGTGGGTACAGCACAGTGAAGGGACAGAGGGCCAGCTTCACCTCCTCTGCCTCCTAGAACCTAAAGAAGGACATCCGTGGTGTGCTGGATCAGATGGAGGACATTCAGCTGGAGATTCTGGGGTGATGCGGGGACCCCGGGATGAGCCAAGTCGGGATGGGGTGGACTGCTATCTATCTCCAGTCCCACAGAAGAGGTGGTGCCAGGCTGGGGCAAGGGCTGCATGGTCCTCAAAGCGTGATTCCCCCAGGGAGAGGGCCCACTGCCGCACTCAGGCTAGGAAGCAGCAGCAGCAGCAGATGTCATGTATGGAGGTGAGTCCCTACCCCATCCCTTCCGATCCCAGAGTCCCCACCCAGGGTACTGCTAGGGAGAGTCTGAGAAATGGGACTTCAGGGACCAGGTCTCAGGCCTAGAGCTGGTGGTTGCAAAGGGAAGGGAGGGGGAGAGGGCAGAGCTGGGTGGCCCACAATGGCGTCCGTATATATTGTGGGCACCTCAGGGCTAAGGATATGCCCTTCCCCAAGGCCCCCAAGGTACTGAGGACAGTTTCTGACCCAGCCCCCTCCCCGACAGAAAGGCAGGCCACAGCTGGGATGTTCCGAGGGCCTAAAGGGCCAGCTCTGGTAGGTCACTTTCTGGGCAGAGCCCAGCCCCCCAGGATCATCCCCATGGACGTTCCCTACCCCTTAATTGCCACCGCCTACAGGCTGCTGGCCTTGAGGCTGCTGCTGGGTGCTCTGCTGGCCTGCACGGCGGCCTACGTGTACGTGGTGGACCCTGCACCCTTCGAGGGGCTGGTGCCACCCCTGCTGAGCCGAGCCGCCGTCTGGAAGCTCAGGGCCCTACTGGGTCCCTTCTTGCGCCTCGAGGTGGACGACTTCCTGCCTTTCTAGGCCGGAGGCCCAAAGGCCCCAGCAAGGAGGAGGCCAGGTGTCTGGCGCTGCCCAGGGAACCCAGTGGCCTTACTGGTTCCTGCCTACAGCACTGCTGCACATAGTCTCTACCAGGAGCTGCAGAAAAGGGTGGAGGCGGGGCTTGTCCTGAGGGCTGGGCCTGCAGCTGGACATACAGTCATGACACACTTTGCATGTAAGCTTGTTTCCATGGAAACTGGGGCATTGGGGGAAGAGGTTTGGGAACTTTCTGAAGCACTCTTGTTCTGATAGTTGGGTTTTGGTGTTGGAGCCTCTGCCTCAGATCTCAGTATTGGCTCCTATCTGCCCCCAAGGGTATTCCTACACAAAGGCCTCCTGGAGCTTGAGAGTACAGCAGGTTGGTCTCCCCTAAAAGACTATAGCTAGGCAATTACAGGAGTCCTTGGGGCTCACCTCCTGAATCAGGCCCTCCTGAGGACCCCAGATGTCAGAGCTCTGAATCTGCTGACCCACCCCATCTTGTCAACCCCTCATCCCAGGTCCCTGTCACTTCAGCCTCCTGGCACTGTCCAAGACTAAAGAAAGGGGATTCACATTGCTGGATAGTGCCATGGAGGTAAACACAAAAAAAAAATTTATTAGGGTAGTTGAGGGAGGGAAATCCTGTAGGACAAAAGAGAGCTTTATGGGTTCTGTGTCTCCAAATGGGACACAAAGGGCTGCTGCCCAGAGTGGACCCCAGACAGGGCCCCTGTGCGAAACTGGGGGGGGGGGCAGGGGCTCTGCTCTGCCCTTCTAGGGGCACCCAGGCCTGCAGACTGGGTGTCCCCAGAGCATCACTCCTGAATACACAAAGCCCAGGTGGGGTCAGGCAGGCAAGAGGCAGAGGTGGATGGACCAGGTCAGTGCTCCATCAGGCTGGCTGGCAGCTCCAGGACTTTAAGGCATCTGTTCATGTGCTTGGGGTGGAGTGGAGAGGTGCAGTAACCTGCAATGACCTGAGACCCCCACCCCAGCCCAACCCACAGAGGCCTGGGCTCCCCAGAGGAAGTGGCTTAAAGTGCTTGGAAGGAATAGGGAGGCTGGGGTGAACATCATGCTGGTTCCCAGTAGCTCTGGGGCCACCCCCAGTGGGGCACTGGGCCCCTGCAGCAGGTGGGGGGTGGGACTTCCTGAGGTCACCTGGACACAGGGTCATGGGCCCTGGCAGACTGATCAGTCAAGATGTGGCTGGTTGATAGGGAATGGCAGGGATCCTGGGCCACATCCAGGCCCACTCTAAGCTCTATAGCAGCCTGGTCTTCTGCATCCCCGGCAGGTTGTCCACGGCCCTAGAGCCACCTACTGGTGTCCTGCTAGGGACCTGAGAGGCTGGGGAAAAGGCTGGTTGCAGCAGAATGTAGCCGACAAATGGTCCCACGGGGGGGCGCCCCAGCGGCCACGCTCCAGGGGGCCCGCAGCGGCGGGTGTTCCTCGGGATGGCCAAGGTGGCACAGGTGCAGGCCAGGAGTCCCCCTAGGCGGACCACGCCACCCCCATCCACGACTACAGGTGCCAATTCGCCCCCTGTGGGCCGATGTCCGTGAGAGAGAAGCAAAAAGGTGGAGGTCAGCTGGGGGTACAGTTATGGGGCCCTAGGTTCTGGACACCTCCCCTCTGAGTTTCTGAAAATCCCTCCCCAAAATACTGGACCTAGCCCAGCCCTCTCCAGCCCTGCTCTGAGCCCTAGCTCAGAAAAATGTGGCTTTCTGGCACTCCTCAATCCCTCCCTTGGTATACAGCATAGAAGAGTGAATTCTAGAAAGTACAGTAATTTATGTAGAGCTCTCAGCCCCAGGTGTTGGCCCCAGGTGTACCCTCCATTGCACCTGCCTCAGAGTCCCATGAGGCAGCTATGGTTCTAACCTGTCACCACACACCCTGCTGTCTGGCATGACACAGATTGGGGGTTAGAGACCTTTGCACTTACCAGCTGAAGGCCCATTACCAACTAGGCCTGACTTGGCATGTCATCAGAAATGTCCAAGAGGAATGTGCCACCCTGTGCCGGCTGGCCAACCCCCTTCCTGACACCCTCCCCTGCATCCACAGCCGTAGTCTTGCCAAGGAAAGGATCAAAATGATTTTTCCTTTTTTTAATAAAATTATAGATATATAGATGTAAATATAAAAACATAAAACAGACAATGCAAGCGGACGCTGCCATGTGCTTACTCGGGTCCCTGACGCCAGGGGGAGAACCGACCTTCCCTGATGTGCTTTCCAGCAGCACTGGCTGAGCCAGTGCTGGGAACTCTGTATGCTTTGGGGTGAGGACTCTCCAGTTTGGCAGGGAAGGCCTGAGAGGGAGGGAGGGGGCTCCAGGCCCCACCAGTCCCTGGGGCAGCATCTGGCCCCTCCCTGCTCTGGCCTACCATCCCCCCCCATCACCTCCCACAAGAGCATAAAGCAGAAGTTAAGGCTTTGATGAAAGAACAGTGGCAGCCGAGCACTAACACATCAGACGTGGCACGGCAGCACAGCATACAGACACAGGGACATAAACCCACCAGCCAGGCAAGACAGGAACACAGGGAGCTGGGACCCCTGATACAGCTAGATTATCTGTCCATCCATCCATCACAACCCAGAGCAGGCCAGGGTTACACTCCCTGCAAAGCACAGGCCTTGCCAAGCAACAAGCTACCAGCTAGGTCAGTGAAAGGCCATGTATTAGGAGCAGCTGGGAGCATGGGACTACAGCAACCCATCCAGAAAGGATAGAGTGGGCCCATGGGACCGTTGGGGACTGGCCTTGGGGACTGAGGGCAATAGGGTGCAGGGCTGAGACTGGCTGATGGATGAGGCAGTCCAAGTCCCCATCACAGTCCACAGCCTTGGATCCATCTGCCTGTGAGTAGGTAAGTGGATGGACAGGCAGAGGCCGGAGTACAAGCTGTGGAGACGGGGCTTTCTTTCCTGTTGATGTGTCCACACCAGGCTTGGGTAGCCTCCTCTCTCTGGGGCAGAGAAGTTGATGGGGGTGGGGGAGCTACTGTGGGGGTCCTGGTCCCCGTGGAGTCACAGCAGATGAGTGGTGCTCAGTTCTTACACCGAGATTTCGTACGTAGTCCCACCCACGCCGGACACCTTCTTAACCAGCGTGTGCCGGGCAGGGCTGGCGTTGGGCCCCATGGGGCTGGCAGCAGGCCCCAGACGGGCCATGCCCGGGGACTGCCCGTTAAGCTTACTTGGGGGGGTCTTCAGCTGAGGGTGATCCCTGCATCAAAACATGCACACACAGTGAACACAGGACAGTGGGCAATAGGACTCATGCAGATGTGGACCCTAGGCAGTCCTCGTCCTTAAGAGGACTCTGCTATCACAGGACAAACAGACATTGCCAGAACTGCTGTCATCTTCATGGGTACCTTGATTTCTCCCAGTTGGATCAGACAAAGAGCAGCTAGCCTGAGTCTCTGGCCCTACCCTGCCCACTGGCCCTGAAGTTGGGAAGCCCAGCTCTTTCCCCAATGTCTCTCAGGAAGAGGGGCAGCACTTCTATCCTCTGGCCTGGCCAGAGCTGGCTATTGTTCTTAGAGAACTGTAGCTGGTCTCCCCATCTCACCACTCCTGAGAAAACCAAACAGGCTCCTGCACAGGTAGGGATGCCTCATGGGTTCTTTGTAGCCACATAGCCTAAATAGGGTCTCCTCTCAGACCTCACCAATGCTCAGGTGCCTAGGGCCCACCTTCCTTCCCCATTTTATGCATGGAGGCCCCCTGCTTTCTGGGGCTGCATGCTCAAGCATGTGAGCAACATACCTCACTCTCAGCAACCTAAGACCAGGGGAGTACAGTGTCCCTGGGAAGGAAGGAGTCTACAGAGCCATGTATGGCTGGCTCCAGGGAGGGCCCTGGGCCAAGTCTGTGATGGTTCAGCGTGCAGATGTGTCTGTTCCCACATGCATCACGTACCCAGAGCCAAATCTCCCACAACAGGGTAACTAGGGGCCTTCAAGGCAAGGTAAGGCCCACCCACTTGTACTGTCCCTGCAGACAACCATGGGTCCTCCAGGATGAGCTGGAAGAACCAGCTCATAAGGGGCCCTGCATGGAGAAACCCTTCTACACTGCCGGGCACCCACCTCTGCATAGTCAGTGAGGGTGGCCGGTCCGGGAGGTCCGTGTGGATGAAGGCGACGGCCTTGGAGCCCGTGTAAGAGGGCGATCGGGGAGTGCCTGGTGGGGAAGGCAGGCCCTGATGGGCAGGTGACCTGTGCGAACCACTGCCAGGCCGGGTTCCTGGGGCATTGTTGTTGGCCTGGTCAGCCTGCAGGGAGGAAGAAGATGTCCGTGGTGCCCGACTCATAGAGCTCGACAGTGAGGACAATGACGTCTGCAGGGCAGGATTTCGGGCACCACCGAAGCCAGGCCCAGCCACGAGGTCATCCCTGGAGCCATAGCGCAGCACAGAGCCACGGGGACCTTCTGTTAACACATTGGCCTGTTGCAGGCTGTAGGAGCTGGGTGTGTCATAGACACCAGAATCACCAAAGAGTGAGTCAGTCTGGGAGCGCAGCAGCCGTTCACGCTCTTCCCTGTCTTTGCGCTCCTGGATAGAGGCCATGATGGTCCGAGACAGGTTGTCATAGCGCACAGGAGAGGGTTCCCTAGGCCGGGGACCCAGCACAGGACTGAAGCTGCGGGGTGGGGGCCGCGATGGATCTGATGGCCCAGGGTGCAGGTAGGGTGAATGGTAGCTGGCCATGCCAACAGAGGGGTGTGTGGGGCATGCATGGCCACTGGGGGAGCCAGGGTTAAGTAGGCTGTCATAGGACAGGCTGCCGTTTCGGTTGGGCAGTGCATGAGGAGCAAAGAGACCACGGTGGGGTGTGGGGGGCCCACCTTCAGAACGCAGTGGCTGTAGGGTCATGTGGTCCCCACCCCGCCGGCTGGCAGCCTTGAGACTCAGGGAGCGTAAGGCACCTGAGAAGGCATCGGTGGCATTGAGGGTTGGGGAAGGGGGATAGGTAGGGTGCAGACCACCAGGCCCGTGGTCTGGGAGATCCAGGCTGGGCTCAGACACAAAGTCTAGACTGTGAGTGCTGTCATCTGCCAGAGTAAGGGAGTCAGGGCCTGGGACCTGTAGGAGGACAGGGCACTCTCACCATTTCCCACCCCTCACCCCTTACCTGACCCTACAGCACCAAAAACTCTGAGGGTGCAGTTCAATACACCAGCCATGGAAGCAAGGGGAACTAATAATTTCCCACCCCTCACCCCTTACCTGACCCTACAGCACCAAAAACTCTGAGGGTGCAGTTCAATACACCAGCCATGGAAGCAAGGGGAACTAATACAATAAAAAAAAAAAAAAAAAAAAAAAAAAAAAAAAGGCCCCCATCCCTGCCCCACACTCACCCCTCCCGTGCCTACTATGGACTGGAGTTGGAATAGATGACTAGGCACTATGTTCCTAAAGTTTGCCTCCCAAGGAGAGGTGGTGTGGGGCTTGCCTCTACCCACAATCACCAAGACAGGCTACATGGACCCTTCCTAAGGCAACCAAGGTAGAGCTCTTATTGGAAGGCCAGACAGAGCTGGTTTCTGCAGATGCAAGGTCTATGGCCTTGGGTCTCTCCAACCTAGAGTGGCCTCAGCCATGGGCAGAGGGCTTCTTCAGTTTCTGTGACTAGGGTGAGCCACAAGCCCATCAGATTCCAAAGCCTGTAAGTAATATCCTCTGTACTCAGGCAGCCTTATGGATTCCTTGGTGGGTACAGATCAGTCACAGGAAGGCAGTTTGACACAGGAAGAGGGTCTGAAGCCCATCGTTCCAACCTACACAACCCTCCTGTTGGGCAGCAGGGCTACCACACTGCCCCAAGAATGGACCCTTGCCCAGAGGGGCCCAGGCTCACTCTCTCACACAATGGACCAGATAGGCAAGGAGGCCTCCAGGGTAGAGCTGCTCTAGATGTGAGGAACTAGTCTCTCAAGCAACCTCTAGGAGGGATGGCAGCCTTGGGAACATTCCACAGGCTGCTCCATGCTGCAGACTGCTCTACAGTGGTAGACAAAGAAGTACTTAACTCAGGAATATAAATGTGCTTTCTCAAACAAACCTTCAGTTCTTCTGAGGGCTTCCCGTGGGTCTTACAGAGTGACTAATGGTGGAATTCCAGACATCCTAACTGCTAGAGGGCGAAGCTGCCCACCTGGTCTATGGGCAATGCCAACAGAGAAACAGATGCCAGGCCAGGATGACGTCACATGCCCCTTCCAAGGACCCCAGTTCAGCATGCCCACAGGACACAGTCCTGCCAGCATGTACATGACAACTTTGTGACAAGCATGGCCTTGTCAGGAGCACAACAGGAATGGGGACAGGATACCATAGTCAAACAAGGCTGTTTCCAGGGGCAGACCTTCCCCAGGGGCAGGTCCCTCCCAGATATGGGGCCTTCCCAGAGGTAGGGCTGTCTCCAGAGTTGGGACCCTTCCCAGAGGCAAAGCCTGGCCTTACCTGTTCACTAGGTCCACAAAAGGGTGTCTTGGGGCCAGTGGAGAAAGCTGGCCGGAACTTATACATGGCAGGTGTTGGGGGACTGGTCCTCTGTACTGATAGGGCACTCTCTAGGGCACTCTCTAGGAAGAGGGATCACAGTCATGGGGGAGTCACACAAAGGCCAGTTCATGTCCCTTTCCTTAGCAGCCCTCCACCTCACCAGCACTGCCAGGTCTCGGGGTCTTCAGATCTCTTCCAAAGGTACCAGCCTCTATCTTGGGGGGCAGTGGAGGTCCAAGGTCCAGAGGCTTCTCATCTAGCTGGTCCAGACTGCCCTTGGACTAGCAAAGAGGGAGCAGTGGTGGGTGGTGTGGTTTTTGTTTTGTTTTTTCAAGGTTTCTCTGTGTAACAGTCCTGGGTGTCCTGGAACTCACTCCATAGACCAGGCTGGTCTTGAACTCTCAGAGATCCCACCTGTCTCTGCCTCCCAAGTGCTGGGATTAAAGGCTTGTGCCACCGCCTGGCTGGAAGTTTAGCTTTTTTAAATAGTAACTTCCTGTGGCTCTAGACACATGCACAAAAATTGCCCACTCCCTCTACCTCTTCTTCCTGTCCCCAACTGTACACCCCACAGTCCCACTCTCATCCCCTTACTGTTCCAGTCCAAACCCCCACCTTGCTGCGGCCAGCTTTCAGTCCATTGTCACTAAGTTTGACCTTGAGGGGCACAGCTCGCTCCAGGAGCTCAGGCCTCAGGAAGGGTGGCTTTAGGCTTATTGAGAGTGGCATCCTGGGGGACTCCACCACATACCTGTACCAGGGCAAAGAGGTCAGTGGCCAGACAAGCAGGCCAGAACAAAAAAAGGGCAGGGCCAACCCCACCTGGCCAGAGCATAAAGGAACCAGGCTGAGGGTCTGAGGCTGCCCACCCCACACCCAGAACAGGCTTCCTTGTCCCCCTGCCCAGGCCGGGCCTCACCGGGGCGCCAGGGGACTGCATAACACGTGCTCCACGTTCCCATAGCAGCCTCGGGTGAAGGGGTTCACACCCCCGCGGAACTTCCCAGTCACCTGTGGGCATGGGACCCCTCAGCCAGCCTGGCCACCCAGGACAGGCAGAGAGACAGGCAAAGGTAGGTGGGGGTCCTTAAAAGTGGTCTTCATTAGAGGCAGTGTGGGCACAGTGGGCCCAGCAGTGCCCTATACCCAGGTTATGTTTGCCTGCCCTTGCAGGAAGTTAAAGCATTTCCAGGCCTTGAGAGTTATTGGTGGCTGCAATGTCCACAGGTGGCAAGGGTGCAAGGGATGGGCAGTCAGGGTCCCACACCCTGAGCCCCTCCTCCCATAGCTGCCTAAGTAACCTCACATGAGGGTTCCTGAGGCCCAGCCCACAGGGTTTGCACCTGCTCATTGGTGGTGCGCCCCCGCGTGACCAGTACCACGTGGAAGCCAGTGAGGCCGATGACAGGAATGAAGAAAAGGCCAGCCACACACATGACAGCCATGCTGGCCCGTTAAGGCCAACAGCTGAGGCGAGAACACAGGGACCCCCACCCCCACTGCAGTGACACACATCTGTGGTCCCCTCTGGCCTAAGCACAGTGACTCTTCCGCTGGAAGAGACAGGTACCCACTGACCCCCTGGGACACACTGCCTTGGGCTGGACCATGTGAGGATCAAGGATACGTGATGGTGGTGTGGGCAGCTCCCAGCCCCTCTGAGTGGTTGAGCACGTAGACCAGGCCGAAGGCCACCACACCCACCATGTGTGCACTGAGTGACAGCAGGAACAGGAAGAAGTAGCGGTAGTTGCGACGTCCAATGCAGTTGTTGACCCAGGGGCAGTGGTGGTCAAAGTCCTGGCAGGGGCAGAGTGTCAGAACATATGGTGGGTAGGAACCGGGGGGCACAGGGGCCTGGTGGGGGAAAGGGCAGGGGCGGTCACCTCCACACAGCTGTCACAGACGCTGCAGTGTGAGCATCGGGGTGGACGGTAGAAGTGGCATGTTGCACACCACTTCATGCGGACCTGGACGCCCCGCACATCCACATTCTTGTATAGTGGGGCCCGGAAGTCGTCCTCCTTGTCCTCGTCCTCGTCCGCTGAACACCGGGAGCCCAGTAGGGTGGCAAGAGTACGGGAAGGTGAGTTTCCTAGCAGGAGAGGGCCTCTCCAATCTCTGCCCAGCCCACCTACTTGGGATCTCAAATCAGCCGCTTACACTCTAGTGAAAAGAAGCAAACCATCTGCCCTGTATAGGGCCCTACCTCGGGGGAAGACTCCGGGGTCCATGAAGGTGGCCATACTGAAGTTTGCCAAGACAAAGAGGAAGAGGATGCCATTGTAGACAGGAATAGCTGGAGACACCGCTCTCGTCAACCATGGGCACCTGCGATGGACAATGGGCAGAGAGCTGGGTCTGAGGAAGTCAAGGTCAGGGTTAGAAGACACAGCCACATGTATGCATCTGGGCCCACCAAGGTCGCTAGGAGGGCCACTGGCATTCACACAAGCAGATCTTAGCCCATAGCTACTCCTTGGCTGTCTCCACCATGCCAAGCTCTGACCCTGGTAACCCCCAGGGCCACCTCAGGGACACAATTCACAGCTGATGACATACCCTGGAGAGGCCCCCCATCAGCCTAGGGCCACAGAGCTAAGCCAACCCAGCTGCAACCTGTCCAGGCTGCCAGACTCCTAAGAGTCCTAGACAGGAACTGAGAACTGAGGCCAGTGAGCTACCCAACAGCTTAAGTCAGGCCATGCCAGAGCTGTGTCTATATGGGGCTCCTCAGCAGGGGGACTTTCTGAGGTATGGAGAGCCACAACCCTGCTTCAGCCAGTGCCTGTGGGACATCCTCCTTTTTCTGTCAGGGCACAGTCCTAGTTCTAACAGTCCCTTCTTTTGGGTTTGCCACCTTATTCACCAGGTGGCAGCACAGGAGACCTAGAAACACTGGAAAAGAACATGACCCTTCTCATCTCTTACCATCCCACAGTGCTTGGAGCCAAGGCTGCCATCTCTTCCAGGAAGCCTTCCAGAAGACTCTGTAACTTCTCTGCAGGGGCTTTGCACATCTCCCTCAAACACACCTGCCTTGGCCCTGATGGGGCCTTAACAGAATCTGCTCCACAGTGACATGTCAGGTCTTGAGCCCCCAGGCCTGACCCTGCAGTGGGCACTGAAGTCCACCCACCAGGTTCAGGAAGTCCCTCTGGTCTCAGGCTCCCAGTGTTGTCTTCGGTGTCACTGGTTGCTGAGACAGGTGGGTACACACAGGGCTTTACTTTCTTGCCTGTGTTTGATCCTCTGTGGAGCCAGGCCAGTGGGGATTCCCTCATGGCTGGCCTAACCACAAAACAGTGATGGTGGCCGTCTGCAGGGCTCACAGTTACCCGCCACCTGAGTGCACAGTCCACGCTGTGCGCCCACGCCTGCCTTGGCCAGGAGCCAGGCCCGCCGCCCCAGCAACCACCTCCATGGCAGCAGAACTATTTTTAGTGGGAAGCAAGAGGCTATTTAAAGCTCCTGCTTCCCACGGCAGCACCCTCTATGGGGCCGCCAGCCATGACACCCTGTCCTCTTTCCTGGGCCAGCATGGACACCCAGCGTGAAGACACAGGCCACAGCCACGAGGGCCCAGCAGGAGTGCTCACCCTCCATATGCCATGCTCTATACTTCCCATTCCTGACTGAAACCCCGACGGCACCGAAAGCATGTCTGTGACCTCCAATCCATACTGTTCAGAAAACCAACGGTGGCACCCTGAGATGTGGCCAGCCAAGCAGTGAAGGGCTCAGTAGGTAGGGGAGACACCCCTGAGAAAAGCAGCCAAGCCTGCTAGGACAGGGTCCACTCCAGCTTGACCTGCTAGAACACACCAGCTCCCTGCGATGTATGATGGGAGGGGCTGGTTCCACACAGGTACAAAGGGAAAATTCAGACCCCATGTTAGAAAGTCAAAAAGAATTAAACCCTAGTGCTACCTGCAGAAGTGGTAAGGAGTCCCAGGGCAGCTGTAAAGGGGAGACAGACACAGGTGTGTAAGAAGCAGGTAGGGGTGTATGTGGGGAGTTCAGTCCTTACAAGACCTTGTCCTGCACGAAGCCCTTGGTGCTCCTAGCCATTAAGTCTCTCTCTTTATAAACAAGAAGCTGAAGACCACAGGCATTGGGGCCAGGGTGACTCCTGGCTTTCATTTGGGCTAGCCTCAGGGAAGTAGAAAGGGCCTAGTTCCCAGGGCAGAAGAGTCCCCCACCAGCCTGGCAGCCTGTATTCTGTTGCCCTTTGAGCCTCAAGCTCCTTAGCAGGCCATATGAACCAGACAGTTACCCTGAGTGAGATGCCTAAGAAGCAAAGAGTCAGCTCTTGAGCTGTGTTTGGCAATTTGCATTGGTAGGGTAGCATTTGTGATGAGGTGCTGGGTAGCCTCTGGCCAGTATGAGCACCACCAGTGGGGTAGTATTGGTGATGAGGGGCTGGGTAGCCTCTGGCCAGTGTGAGCACCACCTGCACAAACATATAGCAGGGCCATGGGGCCTCAAAAGTCAGAAGGTCTGGTGTACTTTGAGTTGGAAAGTCACTAAATCACTGTCCTTGCATGAGTTCTAAGCCCCTAAAGCTTGACCCAGGTCCAGGACCAAGCATCTGTCCTCTCTAGATGCTGCTGGAGGCCTCCTAGCCTAGGTAGCCTCTCTTAAGGAAAAAAGGCCTAGTGGTCCCCCACCAGGGTCTGGATAGGGTCCAGACTCAGAAAGCCTGTGCACAGAGCAGGGTCAGGGGTTGTAGTGAGGAGCACAGCACATATTGGCACATGTAGAAACATGGACAAGAGTATATGTGAATGCTCCAAGTCACATATCCAGAGATATGTATATGTATGCACACAGAAGCACTAATTTGCAGCTCACAAATACATGAAAGCACAGACAATCATTCCATGTGTATGAATAACAAACAGCTGCAGACCCAGGTACATGCAGGAAGACTTGCATGGATACACTTACTGTAGGCACACACACACCATATAGACATACCTGCACATCATCTCATACCCAGAGATTGCCGCATGGGCACACATGAATACACCCATGTGGTACACCCCTCCTCCTCCACCTCCTCCCTCAGGCTGGTCTAACTGAGGTTAGCTGCCCACTACTCTGGGACTCAGGCAGGCTCTCTGCCTCTCTGGGCTTCCCACTGCCCCCAAGGACAAGGCAAGTATGAGCACACACAAGGGCCACTGAAGACTGAAAGGGTGTGTGAGGACACACAAAGACACGGGAGAATACTTGAGGACATGCCAGCTTTCCCAAAGGACGTGGCAGGCAGGAGCACTAGGTATTTATTTACTTAGTCCTCTACTCAAGAAAGTTACAGTGCTTGCCTGTGGAATCCATTCTATCCAGTCTGGGCCTACCAGACACACCAGGCCAGCCCCACCCTGGCTGGCTCCAAGAGGTCCCAGCTGGAGACAGCCCACATACCCCTGCAGGCACCACTTTGAGTCCTGAACTTTCAGGAGGGTGAGAAAAAGTCAGGCAGACTAGAGGCCCTGTCTGCAGGTGGGACATCTGGCTTTCAGTGAGTAGGGAGGTGCTATCTGCTACAACCCTAGGGACCCTTTCCTGTCTGGTTCAAACCCTGCTAGGGATTGGGGTGTATGTGCACGCGAACGAAAGAGCGCATGTGTGTTCCTAGCTCCAGGGCTCCAAGAACTCTAGGTCTGAGATGCCCTCTGAGCAACAGTAACTCAGGCAAAAACACAAGCCATCACTATGTGCCCCACCCAGGTGGAGGTCCAGAGCCCTGCCTAGGCAAGCAGAAAGACACTGCCCAGTAAGGGGGTGACTTCAGGGACAGAATATCTGCCAAAGCTAAATGTGGAATGGAAAATTTTTACTCGAGACATTTTCTTTTAATCAAGATCTTCATTAACACTGTGTCTGAGAGCATCATTGGCCTGAGGGGCACCCAGGAACCACAACAGCAGCCACTCACCCTGGATATCCTAGGGCTTTGGAGTAGGAAGCTGCTGCACCCACCTATGCAATCCCTAGACACTTTGATAGAAGAGAAACTGGCTCAGAAGAGCAGGAGCTTCCATCACAAGCAGGACAACCTGGCCCCCTCCCATGGTGCTCCAGTCATTCATTACCTGAGACCCCCAAGGCTGCCAGGGGCCCAGACCTGGACCATCTGCTCTCCCAGACTAGGCTTCTAACCGTGCAGAGGGCTCAGGTCCTCCCTTCCCAGATGCCCAAATGGCTTAACAACTCTGGGTTGGCCACCTGACAGCAATCCCCACCCTGGAACATGCATTATCCATGTCCTTTTAAAAATGGATCTGGGGGCAGTCTGGCCTGGAGGAAGCCTTTGGACCCACCCCAGCACCAAACCCACCTTGGCACTGTACCATGGAGAGAGAGAGAAAAACCCCAGTAGGAGCCCAGGAGGCTTCCCGGAAAAGGGGCTTAGAACCCACCTCACTCTCACACCCTACCTCCAGAGATCTGTCCCATGTCTCACACCTTGCTTACCACTAGAAGATTCTAGAAAGAAACCTGCATGACTGCTGGGCCTACCCTCTCGGTGAGCTAGTTTAGGAGGGAGTCCCTGGTCCTTCAGTCCTCAGGCTCTACTTCTCCTTAACATGTAAGTAAACTGTGCCCTGAGAGGAGCAGCTCACACTCAGTTGTGCAAAGGGGAGACATGAGGGTCACTAACCTCCAGGTAAAGTCCCAGGACTCTATAGAGACATCAAGAGTAGGTTGGGAACTCTCCCTTTTCTTGGTGTCTGGGCTGTCAGCGAGCAGGAGGGAGGCACTGGGAGGATATCAATCCTATCCTGAAGTAAACACCTAACCCAGTATGGCTACCAGACCTGCCACACAAACCCTGGCATACTCAAAATCAGCACAGCTCACCAGCAGAGCCCTTTCTGAGAAAAGAACCACCTGGAGTCCCCCAGCAAAGCCAACGTGGGACAGGTAAGGTCTGAGCCAGCCATGCCCACACCTCAGGGATTCACCCAAGGGACAGATAAGGGTGCACATAGACTGAGAGATGCCCAATTCATACCACATTCTCCCAACTGCAAGGCCAGTGGAAGCCAGAGTGGGCTACCCACAGGGTGAAATGCTGTCCTCTAAGGGAGTCCCACACCTTAAGAGCACCAACAGGTATGGGCCCATTGCCCAGGAGAAAGGTAGCAACCTCAGAGACCAAAGCTTGGGGCTAGGTCAAGTTCCCAGGAACTACCACAGGAGGACCCTCTGAAGCTACAGGAGTCCAGGAGAGCAGGGCAGAGGACTGTAATTCCTCTTAAAACGTTTACTCCCATATTTCATCTCTTAATTTTAAAGTTAAAAGACACTGACCTGTACTTGAAAACAACCCACTGAAACAAAAACCAACTCCAACCTCTGGAGGATCTGATTTTCCAAGATTGTCCCCTCTAGTCTTTCTTCTCCAATCTCACCTACCACCACCCATTCCTGTCCCACAGTCCGTGACATCTGAGTGACAAGAACACACAGGGTCTCTTGAGCCAGAAATAAGCCGTCCACACAGGCCTTTTTTAAACTTGTTCTTTGCAGCCAGTGGCACCCACCCAACCCCAGCCTCCAGGTATGGACTCTCCTCCTGCAACAGGCTTCCGCAAAGGCTCCCACAGCATTTGCGTCGGTGGAAAGGGTGGCTCAGGTCCACCCCAGTTTCACTCACATCTGGGGCTGTCCCACCTGGTTACCTAGGTTGGGTCAAGGTTTTGGAACTGTAGAAAGAAACAAGTGGTCACGGATCCTCAAGTCTGACCATTAGAGAGGGCCCCATGACCTGTGGTCCAGCCATGTCAAGAAACTGAGGCTGGTGCCAGGCTAGTAAGAGTGCTCCCTCCCCACAACTGGTGGCCTGGTCTCTGAGGTCTTTTTGTCCCTCGTGGCTAGAAGTGTAGGTATGGAGCCTGGCCTGTAACCTCTAACAGTATTGTGCTCAGGGAGGGTAGGAGGGCCCTATCCAGGCCGGGAGTGACCAGCAGAGGCTGTGGGGCAGGCCACACCTACGCGGGAATCGCAGGAATAACTTGGCTTTACGTGCTGGCCGCGACAAGGGGGTTCACAGCTTCCACTGTGCCTGCGAAGAGGGCTAGTGACTCCGGGTGACACGCGTCCCCCTCTCCAAAGCTCCTTGGGAAGGAAGGGCTGCAGCCACACCCAGGGCCTGCTAGAACACTCAGAGGGGCCAGGCATTCACCTGTCCCCGCTCCCGGAACGAAGCCCCTTGCCCTCGCCGTCTCCTGATGACCCGCCCAGCCCGCCGCTGCCCTGGTAAGGGCACGTGCACCCACCCGGCCCCCCGCAGCCAGCAGGCTCTGGACCCGGCGCCTACTCACGTGAATACGAAGAAGAGGGTGCTGGAGCCAACCAACAGCGCAGCTGCCGTGGCCACCGGGATGTACTTGGCGGGTTTGAGGCGCGTCCCGGGGCTGCGGGGCATCCTGGGCGCCGCGCCGCCGCGCATCCCTCCCCGGGGCCGGGCGGGCGGGGCCGGCCGGGTCGGGCCGGGGTCGGACGCGCGGGCTGGACGCGGCGCAGGATCCGCGGCAGCGGCAGCAGAGGAAATCCCCCCACGGGCGGCGGCGGCGGCGCGCTGATGTCAGCGCGCCCGGTGGACTAATGCGAGGCCCGCCGAGGGCGGGGCCGCGGGGGGCGGCTGAAGGCCCCTCCTTTTGCGGGCCAGTCGGCCGCCCCACGCACGCGCTGCGACCTTCTGTACTTGCAGGACCGTGGGAAGCCGGGTTTTCTTGCTTGAAGGTCCTAGCCCGATATCCCCTCTTGGGCCTATGTGCTCCCCAAGCACAGTCCCGGGGCAGGCTGAAGGCCCCTGGCAGTCACTAGGGTATGGGGGAAGATTGCTGTGACAAGGTAGGGGCATCGCGGGTATCAAAACCTTACCCAACTAGCAGCCCTCCAGACACTAGAGTTGGGCCACCGAGTTCCTCTGCGTCCTGGCTCAGGCCGCAGGCTTGACTGAGGGCATGTGTAAGTAGGAGACCGAGAAGTGCCTTTAGAAGGCTGGTGCCCTAAAGGAAGCGTCAGTACCCTGCCCTGGCCTTCAATGGAGGGTGCGCATGCTCCCCACATGCGGGAGAGCCCACCTGCCGGCTCCAGGGCGCTGCGGCTTAAGGTGGACCGTGGCCTTCCAAAGATGCTGCAGTATGGGCAAGCAGGCTAGGCATCTACATTAGCTTCCCCTGGCGGATCAGCCTCAGTGTGTTTTGAGTAGGGACGTGGTTAAACTCCACTGCCTGCTCTGGTCACTCCAACACACTACTCTGAAGCCTATTCAGGGCCTGGGCAGGATGCTGGCTGGCGATTCTTCAGGATGAAGGCGCTCCTCTGTCTGCCACCCCTACCCAGATGGAGATGCTGGGAGAGCTCTTCTGTACAGCCGGAACCCCGAGTCCCGAAATTACCCCCTCCCTGCAACAATCCCATAGGCCTGGGACTCATTGGCCCGGAGGCCCACAGCTCAATGGATCCCTTAGGGTAGAGACAGCTTTTCAACAGCATAAACAGTGATGTGCTTTCTGTCAAATTACTGTTCTGTTGGCCATTTGATGCCAGAAGACATAGGTTCACCAAGAATTCTTCCAGCATTGATAAGATAGCCAGTGAAGGGGCCTCAGGGCTCAGTGCGAGCTGAACCGACACTCTCCTTTCTGCTCTCAGGTATCCTCTGGCCCTCTGCACTAGGCACTCAGTTCAGCCAAATTTACACCATCTATAGTCTGCACTTTGTTCTTGTCCTTCTGCAATCCCTAATACAGAAAGCTCAGAACTTCTATGGCCCTCTCAGAGGGCTCCCCCAATAACCCCCTGCCCATGCAGAGTTCTTCTGGTTCTGGGTCTGACTCTACTCAGATATTGTGTGTAGGGTACCAAGACAGCCACACTGCTCCACTGCCATAGTCACGTAGGAAAACAGCAAACACTGGCCATGGGAGAGACTGCTTGCCTAGTGAGATCCTTTTGGTTAATGTAGAATCCCAGGCAGGTGTCCTGCAGGATAGACACCAGCTGCTGAGCCCGGAGGCGTGTGGTGATGGCACCTTTCTTCCTGAATAGGCTGGCAAGGCAGCAGGGAACATGGGCACTGTGAGGCCCAGGCAGATCTTTACCAGAGCAACCATGGCACCCACAGCCGAGGACGGAAAAAGGGGATGAAACAAAGTGAAAAGTAGCAGTCAGCCCATCTCAGGACAGATGGAGGTACAAAACAGCACACAGTGGCACTCTGACTTTCCATGCTTTCGGCTATCCAATTCAAAATTGTTAAATAGAAAATTCCAGAAATAACTCAGATTTGTGTGCTGTTAGCTGGGTCTGGTGACTCTTGTAATGCCAGCCCTTGGAAGACTGAGGCAGGAAGATTGCTTCAGAGTTGCAGTCTTGGCTACACAGTGAAACCCATTTCAAAAACCAAACCAACTGGGTATGGTGGAGCACACCTTTAATCCCAGCACTAGGAAGGAAGAAGTAGGTGGATCTCAAGTTTGAGGCCAGCCTGGTCTACATAGTTAGTTCCAGGCTAGTCAAGCTACATAACAAGTGTCAGGATGTAGCTCAGTTGGTAAAATACCTACCTAACAAAGTCCAGCACCATATAAATGGCATATCTACCTAGTTTCAGCATTTAGGTGGACACAGTATTCAGGGTTATCCTCAGCTACACAGCCAGTTTCAGGCCAGCCTGGGCTCTATGAGGCAGTCAAACCAGCCAACCAATCAACTTAATAAGTGCACCATTCTGCTCTTCTCTACCTTGGATCTGAATTCCCTTGGCTTACCCACTTCCTTATCGTAGTCTTCTTGTGTTTCAACAGTAGTGATGCCAGAGACCCTGTGAAGCAAAGTGTTGGTAAGACCTACAGTAAACTATTTAGACCATATTCACTATATTCTTGCAGTTATGTCTGGCTTCATCTCCCATTATACCTACCTGATTTATAAACTTAAATTTTCACAGGTGTATATACAGTGACAAACATAATACATAGAGGACTTGGTACTGGGAGGGGGTCTTGGAATGTCCCCTATGTATAAGAGGGTGCTACTGTACACTTGTTGCTACTGCCTCAGCCTACCAGTGCCTCAGGACACAATGCCAGGCTGGGTGGCTTCAACAACCCCTTGATATCCTCCAACCCGTTGTCAGTTGGGCACTCAGACTTGGACCAATGCATGTTTCTTTCAGCTACACCTTCCACAGTGTGAACAAGCATTTCCTTGAATGTACACGAGAGCACAGGACAGCAGTGTCCCCTAGCCACTTTGGAGGGGCCTTTCTGTATCTGTAGTATGGAACCCTTCTGGATTTTAGTTGAGATGCTGCCACAGCCATCCTCCTCCAAACAGTGGTAATGGGAAGAAACTTATTTGGTGAGCACCTGTTACTACAACTCAAAGCAAAGGGTTACTGTGCTTTGTTGAAATGAATGCCCTGGCCCAGGGATTCCCTTGAGGAAGATCAAGCAGCCCTTCTACGAAGTACATTGAAGGCCATCTGTGATTAATGTCACAATTTTAGTTCATCAGGCCCCACTTTGTGTGCAGATCTCTTCCTGGGATGGAGAAAGCCAAGAGACAGCCAGTACTCTTAAGTTGACTTTTAAAAACCAGCTGGAGGAATGAAAAGGTACTTTTTAAGGGGGTGAGGTGGTGTGGAACTAGACAAAGTACAATATGTCTATACAGAAATGTCACAATGAAAACTGTATTTGTAAGCACATCCACTCTGACAAGGTCAGACATAACAGGGCCAGTAATAATAAACAAATTGACAGATGGAGCCCAGACAGCCACATGCTAAAGCACCTCTGGCAGTGGTAGTCAGCTACAAAGTGACCAGCAGTTCCTCTTATTAAGGGATCAGGTCACCATGGCTTCTACCCTGTGAGAGGCAGGGTTGGTACAGTTCCTGAGACCCATGACAGCCCACAATACCAGGGCTTTCTTGTATCTGTATGCATACATACATACACATATGTACATTTCACTTGCATGTACTACCTGAGCAGGCAAAGAAGGGGTCGAATTCCTTAGAGCATAAGTTAATTGTGAGCAGCCTGATACGGTTTCTTAGAACTGACCCTCCAGCCCCACATACGGCAAGTTTTATTCTAGTCCCATAATCCTAACAGTGATGTGTTAGGGCGTCTAATGGTTTCCAACAGGAGGGTTGAGGAACTGACTATCCACAGCTATACTGTGACATAGCACTAGAATAAATATGCATCCCCAGGATGGTCTTTCCCTCCATTGAGCTAAGGGCTGCCTTATTAACCACAGCCAATCAAAACCTGTTTTCTTAATAGCCAGACCTGATTGGCTGCCTACCACCCCTTCACCAAGGTTAAAGTACTAATGATCTTCCTTCATCATCATCATCTCTCTCTCTCATGCACAGCCAACCTATACAAGGGCACAAAGTAATAGTTCCAACCACAAGGAAACAGTATACCTTGGCCCTGAACGCCAGCCTCAGCCCCACTGGGCTCTTCAGCTGCCATCCCACCTAGTGGCCTCTAGGACCAGCATGGACAAACCATGCCATAGTGTCCACTATTACATAAGAGCCACAGCAAAACACACCACTTGATTCTCCTAAGAAACCAGGCTGCACTCAGGTACACAGGTGGCCAAGGAGGGTTCCAGGCACAGCTCCCCTCCCCCTTACACAGCCTTGCCAGCTAATCCAGGTTTTCAAAGGCATTTTTTATTCACTATTTTTGATGACTATAAATAAGTGTTTCCACTATGGAAAAGAAAGTTAGCACAGTACATTTTCATGACTGGGGAATGGATTTCTGAAGTCATGTTCAATGGTGTCAAAACTTAGGGAGAAAAAAAAAAAATCCTGAAGGTTGGAATTCAGTTCTTTATAAAGTCCCTTGTAAAAACAAAACAGAATAAAAACCTTAAAGGGTGGGGAAATTTTTAAAAAGAAAAAGAAAGGAAAGGACAGAGTGATTCATTGCTTCTCCTCAGATTTCTCTTCAGCCTCATCTCTGGCCTCCTTCACAGAAAGGGCTTCCAGCTTCTCAGCCACCTTTTCGGCGTTATCATTTTTGCCTGGTCCTGCAAAAACAGGCAAAGGCAGTAAGACAATAGAGAAGTCTGGCTGTGAGACTGCATTGCTCTTGGCACTCACCCAGTGCAGGCTGGACCTGCTCCCTAAGCATCACCCACCACACTCCTCAGATGGGCCCAAAAGGCCCCAGCAAGCTACTGGTGGTACGCCTCATCTGTGTTAATAAGTGACCAGGACACAGAATTCTTTGAGAGAAAGTGAGGAATATCTTAAAAGCCCTTTAGCTCCTGGGTTCCAGATTGCTGTAACTCAGCTATGTACTTGAAACCAAGTACAAACACCATGAGGCCAACATGAGGTCAAAGCCTCCAAGGAATCACATGTCCCCAGAGAGCTGCATGACCGCCATAGGCAGAGGCAGCCACAGCATCCTGGAATGTTTCTTTGGCAGACAGAAAAAGCACCAGACTGGAGATGCAGCCAGGTGCAGAGTGAATCTGCAAGGAAGCTCTGCCACCCATCCTCATCACCCCAGGGGCACCATGTTACCTTTCTTTTCTCTCTCTTCAATCTCTTTCCTGCATTCTTCAAACTTTGTTTTGAACTTTTGTGCATCTGTAGAGAGAAGAGACTGAGCAAGCGTTCTCAGAGGAGAGTGGCAACACCCTGAAGTTCTGACGAGCCAACTCATGATTCCCAATGGCAATTTCTTTTTTTTTTATACACTCGAGCTGGAATTAAAGGCATGTGCCACCATGCCCAACCCTAATGGCAGCTCTTGACCACCTAACACCTAAAGCTGTCTCAACAATTCAGATAGCCAAGGGCCAAGGTCCTTCTTGCTATAGGCTCTAATCACATTGGAAGGGCTACCAGACACATATTACACTCCTAAACCAAGGAGTTTCACACGAGCACCAGCCACTAGAGCATTGGCCATGGTACCCGCCAACTCTCCATGATCCCCAGGGCATAGCTTTGTAGCAATTGAGACTACAAAGTTTCCCCCATGGAAGAGAGATCAGCCAGGGCTTGTAGATCCCTGCAGTCTTTGCTGGAACAGGTGCCCAAGCATCTGTAGGGGACAAGGCAGCAGCAGGAGGAAACTCTAGGGTGTGTCTCTGTCCACACACCTGATGGAGTCAACTGGATGCAACAACTGTTTATACAGACCCTTACGATTTCACAGCAGGCGGGCTCTGCTCTGCATGCTTTGGGTCAATTTTCCCAACGCAGCAGCTTCCCAGTAGATGACCCACAAACTGGGCAAGTTCTGCTTACTCTCAGCATTCAGGAAGCGGATGGCGAGCAGCTCAGGCTTGGGGCACTCATCAGCAAAGTCAGCATGGGTATTCCAGACCCAGGCACGGTCACTGCCAGCATTCGGCTTCAGCTCCATCATCGGTGTGACTAAAGAAGAGAAGCCTTTAAGGAAAGTAGGACCCTCGGCCCAACCACTCAGCCCTCACCCAGAGCAACCAAGTGAGGGACCCACTTGAGCAAACATGGAGCCTGGAACCTGAGATCCAAGCTGTTGTATCCAATACCCTCTTAGCCAAGCAACCACCATATTAAAGGGTGCCCACTCTGCCCACTTGCATATTATCCCAGCTGGGCTTGACTGTTTATATCCCCTCAAGGGTGGAGAGGGTCAGAGATTCACCCGAATAACAAGCTACTCCCTATCACTGGCTGTGTGTAGCTCTGCCCTAATTGCATATGTCCTCTGCCAGGAGGGGCTAGAGTATTAAGCTGGGAAAGACTAGGGGAGAGAAAGGGGCTCTACCTATGGAGAAACCATCATCCCTGCTAGGTCAAGATTTTCCAGGTATAGCATGATAGGGTGAGAAGTACCCACGCCCCTGTAAGTAACACGTCACCTTTGACCAATAAATTCATTGGTTCCCCAGAGTAAACTGTGATGGCATCACACCTTGATTTGTCATTGGGACCTCAGGAGAAGTACAGGCATTGCTTATGTCTGCCCCTAGGAAGAAATTTTAACACAAGCCTACACAACTCTAAGCACTAATTAATGCCAACTATACAATCCCCACATGGGAACAAGCTCAGGACCCTGAAGCACTGGCTCTGCCATTCAGGCTCAAACTTTCTTAAAGGGGTCCAACATATGGCTACAAACACATGCCCACACCAAAACTGAAAAATGGGAACACAAGAGGCGAAGGAGCTTGAAATCAGGGATAACACAGTGCAACTACTTGGTTGGCCCTCTATAGTCCAGGAAGATCTATCTGAGAGGTAAGGACACAAGTAATGAACACTGGAATCCGATGACAGATGCTAGTATGCCATGGAAGACAAGCCATGGCTTGTAACAAACTTATTTATCCTGAATCCCTTGGGTCCCAAAGAACCAAGGGGAGCTGAGGGGAAAGGTTACAGCACTGACAGCTGCCCCCCAACCTAAAAGAAAGCTTACTATCTAGAGTATTACTCACTAGTATCTAAGCCCAGCCCCTGGTTCCTGTTCCCTTGGCAACATTTCCAGGATTCTAGGGAGGCCTGTGAATTAATCTGACCAGTCCCACATGAAAGCCAAAGCTAGAGCTCAGGTATCTGAGCTGCAGCATCTCATGGTGGCCTCACTTCCCTACACCTCACTTGATGCCTGTGGTGCTCTCAATGAGAATGGCCCAGAAGCTCAAATATCTGCACGCTTGGTTCCCAGATGAAAAACTGTTGGGAAGGATTAGGAGGTATGGCCTTATTGGAGGAAGTGTGTCACTGGGGGTGGGCTCTGAGGTTTCAAAAGCTGACGCTGGGCCCAGTGTCTCTCAAGCTCTCTCTTGTAGATCAGGATATAAAACTCTCAGCTACTGCTCCAGTGCCATGCCTGTCTGCTTCCTGCCATAATGGACTAACCCTCTGAAACGCAAGCAAGCCCTAATTAAATATCTTCTTTTCTAAGAGTTGCTTTGGTCATGGTGTCTCTTCATAGCAATAGAATAGTGGTAACTGAGACAATATCCAACCTTGACTCAATAACCAAGGACCTGTAAGGTGAGTGAGACAAGGAGCCCCACCCAGGTGGAGGTCTGGCTGGTAGAGATCACACAGGAACCTAGCCAGGCTTTGGGAACAGCTCGTGACTCACTCCCAAGGGAACCCTCTAAACTGAGATTGGAGGGAGACTGAGGCAACTGTGAAGTATCGAGGGCCAAGGTGTTTCTCATGTCCCTGCCTTAGCAAACCACCTGTTAACACAACAAAGGATCCTGGCCAGCTAGAAAATGCACATTCGGGGTCTGTAAACTGTCTCAGTAAGGCCCTTGCCAACAGCCTGGCTAGTTTCATCCCCAAAACCCAAAGAAGAAAGGAGAGAACAGTTCCCACACAAATGAAAGAAAAAAATGCATTAGTAGATAAAAGGACTACCTGTACTGCATGGCCAGGGATCCCAGTTTGACTTTAGAACCCGTTTAAAGGTGTTAGGGAAGAACAGACTCCACAATGCTACTTTGTCCTCCACATGCAGACTCATGAGGAGAACAAGATTTTTAAATTTAGAAAATACAGATTTTTGCACTACATCTACCAGGATCAAGACCACCCGAAGATGGATCCTTAGAATATAAACAGGGCAGGGATGGCTTGTTGAGACTTCTGTGTAGACCCACAGGGCCATACCTGGCCAAGAGCCCTCCTTCCTCACCATTTTCCTAGCCCCGTTCCCTTCTTGAATCATCCCAGGGAACAGCTGGGGGTAGAGCATTATCAGAAACTGAAAACAGCTTTGGCACCAGACCCCCGTGACTTGCCCAGATAATATATATAAACAAGTACCCACTGCATCACCACCTGAGTCTATCCTGGAGCTCTACATCCACCCTAGACCTATCCTGCCCAGTCAGCATTCTGTAACCTCCAACATGGTAGTTCAGAGGCTTGTCTGAGTCCCTTGCTCCCCTGGTAACCAGCTCCTAAGAGGACCAGGGTGTATAGACCTGAAAGACCACCTACTATAGTGGTTGGCGCATATCTTCAGAGTCTTATCCCTCCTCATGAGAAGGCGGATGGTCCCTTTCTCCTTATGCTTCAGGAGCTTGACATCACCAGTGCCTCGCTCCTTCCATTCTGGGAGGTCATTCTCTGAAGCAAACCGGAATAGCTTTGCTCGCCTGTAAGAAAAGCCAGTAAAGGAAACATTTAGACAGAGAGGGAACTCACACCTAGACCAATTACCCCAAAAGAATACATGTTTTCTGGATGCTGAACATAAGGGTACTGTTGGGACGCTTTTTCTAAGGCCTTTGGGCGCCAAGAATTACTAGTGAGAAAACACCACCCAGGGAAGCAAATAGCCTAGCACATTCCATGTTGCGTTTACTTCACAACCAGAAAGATATTCATAGCAGAAGCATTTTCCCCAGGAGAGGCATCTAAGGGCACACATGGCTCAAGAGTGGGTAATGAAGCTCCTGAGAGCTGGGTGACGCAGTCACACTACATGGGTGCCTTTTAGCTACACAAAGCCCAGCACCAGCTTCCTGTCAGGAGTAACCTTTATAGTCCCAGGGTTCAGGCACCTAGACCAGTAGAGTCCAGTGCTCCTGTTCCTCAAGCCAAGTCAATACCTTCCTTTGTAGCCCTCATCTGCTTCTCCTTCTCTGTCAAAGCCTCTGCTCTCCTCCAAACTCAAGTTTTGTCAAAGGAGCCTACATCTTCACCCAACTCCTTAATAGAAAAACCCAAAAGCCCTGATTGATGTAAGACCCAAGATTCTGGCCCCCAAAACACACCAAGGACCCTGCGCAGGAAATCAGGAGTCTTGCAGCACTGAACTGTCAAAAATCAAATACCACCTAACTCCAGGGATGCCGTCCTTGCCCAGTGCTGCAGAACAGCAATCTGGCTCATCATCTTCTGGGTACAAAGGTGTACTTATAGCTTTCCTTGAGCAGGGCTCCCTCCCCTATTTCAGAGCACATGAACCTTAATCTGACATTTTAGACATACCTGAAAGAGGGAGATGCCAGAGGCAGCAACACACAATCTTTGCTAGCATGTACCTGAACCCAGTGTCCAGCAATTCCGAGCACAGGCAACAACAAGCCAGTCTCTGCTGTGATGTGAAACTAGATACACGATAGCTCATGCTCAGCTATCTTGGGTGATGGCACAGGTCTGTAATCCCAGATATTAAGGAAGCTAAAGCAAGCAAATGGCAAGTTCAAGACCAGGTGTATAGAACTGGAAAGGTGGGGCCCGCTGGAGATATAGCTCACTATAGTATATGCCTAGCATGAGTTCAATCACTGGGCCAGTAGAACAAGACAACAGCAAAATCAAAGTTACTAAAATACTGCTACAGTTCCTCATTGAAGGTTCCAAGTGGCAAATACAAGGTAATCTTTAAAAAGCAATTTTGATAATTAAGCCACTTCTACTGGCATTTTGTGTAAGACACAGAACCAGGCACATGCAGACTACAGGTTTGAATGCGTGTGACCTTATGGTTTAGGCATTAACTTAATTTCCAAATTCATATTAATAATATTTAGAAGTGTCCTTTAGAAGGTCAAGAGGATTAGATGGAATCAAGAGGACTGAACAATGGCACTAGTGGGTATGTAAAAGACAGACTGAAATTAGCAAGTTCCTTGATTTTACTACATTATACACTGCCACATTAAGACATGACTGAGGCCCATACCAAATGCTAGCTCTATGCTCTCAGATCTCAGACTTCCTAACCTGCAAAACCATGAGCTGGAGGCTGGAGAGATGGCTCAGCTGTTAAGAGCACTGGCTGTTCTTCCAGAGGACCACATGGCAACTCAAAACTGTCTGTAACTCTAGTCCCCAGGGATCCGCTGCTTTCTTCTTGCCTCCTTGGGCACCAGGCTGCACATTGTGTAGAGACATCCATGTAGGCAAAACACCCATACACATATAAAAATTAAAAAAAAAAAAAAAAAACAAAAACAAAAAAACCAAACGAGAGCTAAACAAACCTGTTCTTTAAGGATACCCAGTTAAGGCAACAGAAAACAAAGCAGAAAGGAAGAAAAGGAAAGAAAGTTAAGATTCCCTGCTCAACAAAGGAAGGAAGCCCCCATCCCCCAAGAAAGGGTCTCATCATGTAGCCCTGGCTGTCCCTAGAACCCAGAGATGTATCTACTTCTGTCTCCCAAGTGCTGGGATTACAGGTGTGAACACCACAGCCTGCTGAAATGCTGATTCTTAGAGGCAAGGTGCAAGATCAACTGGGGAGACACCCAGGTGACAGAACAATGATGGGGACACCCTTTTCATGACTGGCCATTAGGAAGCACAGGCAGCAGGAAAAGGTTTGGCAGATGCATGGCTGAATTGTCAATGTAAGACTAGTCACCACACAACTCCAGACCTTTTCTTAAAACAGCCTTTATCAAACTGGGGCCAAGCCGTGAAATTCACAGGGATCATAAAGTGCCAGTCAACCCAGGGTTCTTCTGCAAAGTTCCAGACAGAGATCACAAAGAGGTTAATGCCATAGAGTACCACGAGGGCTTACACTCAAGCACAAGAGAAACAATATCCAGCAGAGCTCCTAGCTTGGCTGGCTGGCTCCTCCAGAAAGCAAAGAGGAGAACATGGTCCCACTGTGATTGTTGGGTTCTACAAGTTTTTAAAGAGATGCCCTGTGACCGGCTTCTTATTGGGCCATTTCTCTCTGTCTCATCAACCCATCTAAAGATACTTCCAGGGACACCTCAGCAGACTTACATCTTAAAGAGTTCCTCTTCATCTTCCTCCAGTGTTTTAATTTCTTGCTCAGGAAGAGAAACTATTGGCTCGAACTGGGGGTCATGGTTGGATTCATCTGCGTTTTCTGTGGAGGTATCGTGGTCCTCATGACTATCCTGTGCAGAGAGGGAAGGAGAGATAATGCAGCTGGCTGGTGAACTTGGCCCACAGTGGGCATCCATCATCAATCACAAATGGCACCTGGAAAATGAAGACAGGCCTCCCCTAAACTGGAAAATAAGTCTTCTGTCTTTGACATCACCAGTTTGCATTTACAGCATCACAAAAATCACAAGATACAAGATAGCATGCAACAAGACAATGGATTATAACACCCACCCTGCACATCCAAGCATCAATCAGTTCCACACACATACCACAGTCCATGGCAAAGTAGCTTGGGAGAAACTCCCTTTCTCCTCTGTAAATGATTTCAAACGGAAGAGCAACCTTAACAGTTTCTACTGAGGACTATCCAAGCACTTGTTAGTTTACTAGGAAGATAAACTGCTATGGGACTACTAGCATTTACATTCCTCCAGCAATTTTACACGCTTGGAAATTTAAGCTGAAAGAAGCTAAAAAAAAAAAAAAAGAAAAAAGAAAAGAAAGAAACTGACAAATAAGCCCTAAGATCCCGACCCAGCTTGAAGGATTGCAAGGGCATGCAGGTTTAAATCTGACAAGATCACGTGCTTTGATAATACAGAAAAAAACCCAGACTCACACTACCTAACTCCACAGGATAAAGACATAGAAGCCCTTCGTTCGGTTTCACAGCACTGCGGCTCCGCTGCGGCCGACACGCGAGCCACCAACAAAGCCGCCCCCGCCCTGAGTCCGCGCGTCTAATAATCTGTACCCCGCGCTGGAACGCGAGCTTCCGCCACCGAAGGAGGTGGCGGTTCCAGGCGTAATGACCGAATGAATGAAGGATCTGTGGGCAACTGGAAGAAGGGTTTCCCGATGCTGGTGGAAACATCACAAGGGGGCCAAGACGAAGGAAACCGGTTGCTGCCAGGCCCCCAGGCAAAGCCGAGAGCCCGGTGTGGTGATGGCTTCTCTTACGCACATCACAAGGTCACGCGCCGCCCCGCAGCCCCCGAGACCCGAGTCTTGGCCAGCAGCTCCCACTCCCGGAACCCAAAGACTTCGAGACCCCCAGGTCCCGGCGCCTCGACAGGCCCCGAACCCGCAGGCCAGCGAGGGTTGGCGGCCGAGGCGCGGGCCGCCCACGTGGCCGCCCATAGCGGCCCTTGCCTCCCGGCCTGCCGGGCCCCACCCGGGCCTCGCCGTACCTTGGCGGCCGCCATGGGGGCGCGGCGACGGCGGCTCGACTGGCTCAGGCGTCGCGGCTCGGCGGCCTCTGGGCGGGCTAGTCGCAGCTCCTTTTCCTCCGCGTCTGGCGCCGGCGTCTCCCGCCCGTCCTCTCTTCCCTCCGCCCCCCGACCCGAACCCTGACCCCTGACCCCAGCGGCGGGAAACGCGCCGTGATTCAAAACCACTGCAGCTTTATTGGCTCTGACGGCGGACATTCATTGTCCGGCCCACCCCGCGCTTCCCGCCAAAACGCCCGCGGCGCATGCCCGGCCGCGCCTCAACCTGGGGAGCGCGCTTTCCCGGCGACCCACGCGCGCACTTCCGTCGGCAAGCCCTAAATGTCTCTGACGTCAGTGTGAGCGGCTGGTGGAAGGATCAGTCAGGAGTCGGCGCGTGGCGGTGACGTCATCGGAAGCCGAGCCCTTCGAGAAGCCAGGCGCGGCTGGTGTGCACTGGCCTACTAGAGGAAGGCGAGGCGTGTGTCTCTCCCTTGCTTGTGGGCAGCGGATGGTGCATCACCAGTGCTCAGTGCTAGTTCTGAGCACCCGAGTTTTGAGTACCCTCTCCTGCGTAAGGAGAAGCTGGGGTATACCCTTACGGCGTCACACTTAATTCCTGAGCACTTCGTGTGTGAGACTTAGGTGGTGGCCCTCGTGAGCACCCTGGTCCGGGCGGCAGACGAGCCTGGCGATGAGTGAGAAGCCGGACACGGAAGTAAAGCAGAGGGAGAGAGATGCAGAAGATGTGAACCTGGTGGGGTTGGGTAGCAGTCATTAATGTTGGAACAGAGCTAGGGTGGGAGAAAGGAGCGGGTTTGGGCAGGGCTGGGGGTAGTGTGCTCTAATGTAGATCTGGCAGTGTGGTTTAGGGAGCTAGCCCAAGGCGATAGTCATGCTAGCTACAGCCCTCAGCCTGGCCCGTCTGTCCCCACACAGGCTCGGGAGCACATGGAGGGCTGCGGCCCAGATGCCAGTGCAGTACACAGCCCTGCAGTCCCAGAACGTCAGGAACAGTCTGGACCAGCTGCAGGGCCTGCAACTCAGCCTGGGCTCTACAGCTACATAAGAGATGATCTGTTCACCTCAGAGATCTTTAAACTGGAGCTGCAAAATGTGCCTCGCCATGCCAGCTTCAGTGATGTCCGGCGCTTTTTGGGCCGTTTTGGTCTACAATCCCACAAAATCAAACTCTTTGGACAACCACCATGTGCCTTTGTAACATTTCGCAGCGCTGCTGAACGAGACAAGGCCTTGCGAGTGCTGCACGGCGCTCTCTGGAAAGGCCGCCCACTCAGCGTGCGCCTGGCTCGACCCAAGGCTGACCCCATGGCTAGAAAGAGGCGGCAGGAAGGTGATGGTGAGCCATCAGTTACACAGATTGCCGACGTGGTGACCCCTCTTTGGACAGTACCCTACTCCGAGCAGCTGGAGCAGAAGCGGCAGGAATGTGAACGGGTGCTGCAGAAACTGGCCAAGTGAGTGTGGCACTGACGTCCCTACCAGAGCTGGGTTTTGCTCTTGGCCTACTCCACCACCCTTATAGTCTGTTCAGGACACCCACAGGGTCTAAGTCTGCGGTTCTCAGCCAATGGGTCATGTCCTCTTGGGGCCAGTCAAAAGGCCCTTTTACAGAGGTCATCTAAGACCACTGGAAAAGATATTTACAATTAGTAATAGTAGCAAAACTAGTTATAAAGTAGCCCCCAAAATCATTTTATGGTTAGGGTCACCACAACATAAGGAACTGTATCAGAGGATGGCAGCATTTGGAAGGTTGAGAACCACCTAGTCTAAGTGATCAACCAAGGAGCTAGTTAGTAGTGCCCCTATGGTACCAGTGGGATAAGTCTCAAAGGAACTGCCTCATGTGGGTGGGGAACGGTGTAACTCCAACCCCAACCATGATGTGCTTCATTCTACAGGGAAATTGGGAGCACTAACCGTGCCCTGCTACCCTGGCTGCTCACTCAGAGACAACGACACAATAAGGCTTGTTGCCCACTGGAGGGGGTCAGGCCATCACCCCAGCAGGTCAGGCTGTCTACAAAACTTCATTCTATTGCAAGGGGAGAGGGAGGTTGGCCTTGTTTAGTTTTGTCATGCAGTGCTGGGGTAAAACCCAAGGCATCACACATTAGGTATATACTTTAATGCTAGGCCAGTCCATCATCATCCTATTTTCTATAAACTTTCCTTATCCTCTTTGCCATTTTCTTGCTATTTTCTTCCTGGTATTAGACAAGCCAGCAGTAAAACCTTGTTTTGCCTGCCAACCCTATCAGGGTCTCTTGTTCACTACGGTGTTTCTTCTGGTGCTGGGCAATCGAAGTTGAGATCTGGCTGCCTCTTTGCCACCTTCTCTCCTGCAGACTGAATATCGTAATAAGTGTGAGTTTCTGGTCGGAGTTGGGATAGATGGAGAAGACAACACTGTTGGCTGCCGGTTTGGCAAGTACAAGGGTGGAACTTGTGCTGTGGCAGCCCCCTTTGACACTGTGCACATTCCAGAGGCCACTAAGCAGGTGGTGAAGGCCTTCCAGGAATTCATTCGGTGGGGACCTGGCCTGGGGATGGGTTCCTGGGAAGTCCTAATCCATCTGGGAGCAGAGGGTGTGGTGGGCCTTGCCTTGGCAGTTATGGGGTGAGAGGCAGGCTGCTGGGACAGACAGGCTCACACTAGGTACTAAAAGACACTTGTGGCTTCCTCAGGTCCACCCCATACTTGGCATATGACCCCGAGACATATACAGGCCACTGGAAACAGCTGACTGTTCGTACCAGCCGCAGAGGCCAGGCCATGGCCATTGTCTACTTCCACCCCCAGGTCTCAGGCAGTGGTCTTGTTGGGGGAGGTCTTGTTGGCTTTTGCTTAGTCTGATGGACTTTTTGTATTTTCTACTGCAGAAACTGAGCTCAGAGGAGATGGCAGGGCTGAAGGCCTCCCTGGTATACCATTTCATGGAAGGACCAGGCAAGGCCAGTGGAGTGACTTGCCTCTACTTTGTAGAGGAGGGACAGAGGTGAGGAGCCCAGGAGGGGACAGGAAGAGTCTTCATTCAGATAGGCCAGTGACACTGACAGATCTGCTGCTTCTCATGTAGGAAGACTCCCAGCCAGGAAGGCCTGCCCCTGGAGCATATGGCTGGTGACCAGTGCATCCAGGAGGACCTGCTGGGACTGACCTTCCGCATCTCCCCTCATGCATTCTTCCAGGTACCATGTCCCTTATGAACACAAAGACACAGGGAGGCTGGGTGTGAATAGCAAGTGTGGTGTGAAGGGGAAAATGATAGTAACTAGCCTTGAAGAGATTTATAGAGAACATCCAGGTAATGGAGGTCCTAGGCAAAAGAAAGGGGTAATTTGCCATTGATTGATTACTTTGTGGTTAATCCAATGATATTTGTGGCCTTATTTGTCTCCTGCTGAACCCAGAACAGGATACTATTGATAGTAGTCTCCTTGTTTTTGAGATACTGTTGTAGAAAACCCTACTATGAAGGTAGAGGGGGGAGAGATCCTAAGGTATGCAGTCACTCAGTTGGCCTGGGGGGAGTTGTGAAGTCAGAAAAAAAAGCTCCGCATTGATGGGGGGTGCGTTGTAAGGATTTAGTCTTTAGAAGTCAGGAGAGTGGATGAGGTCACTGGTATACAGAGAGGGATCCAAGCAGTAGGGGGTGCTGGCCTACATTGGAGTACACCATGGCTAACTAACCTCTAGGTAAACACACCTGCAGCTGAGGTGCTCTACACAGTCATCCAAGAATGGGCTCAGCTGGATGGGAGCAGTACTGTGCTGGATGTGTGCTGTGGCACTGGCACCATAGGCCTGGCCCTGGCCCGGGTAAGCCTCCCAGCCCTGGGTAAGGACATCTCCCTACTGAGTGCTGAAGCTAGCCACTATCACAACCCAGATACAGCCTAGTTGTGTCTCTTCCTGTCATGAGCAACCAGGGAAATGAGGCTTATCTATTTCTCCATTTCAGAAGGTGAAGAGAGTAGTTGGGATTGAGCTGTGCCAGGAAGCTGTGGAGGATGCCCGTGTGAATGCCCTCACCAATGGTGAGAACCTTTGCAAGCACAACACAGCAAGCAGGTGGTCTACAATCTGTCTTGAGGGTCTTGGGGAGTGGGGCTCTTTACGGACCTCTGAAGGCAGAAAAGCTTGGGCCACATACTCTCTAAGCCTGCTAGGTCTTCCCAGTACCAGGCCCAGAGTTCATTATGACAACTATGACACTATCTTCTAGAGTTGAGCAATGTTGAGTTCCACTGCGGCAGAGCTGAGGATCTTGTGCCAGGCTTGGTGAGCAGGCTGTCCTCCCAGCAACTTGTAGCTATCCTAGACCCGCCACGGGCTGGCCTACGTGAGTGGCTTCCATTTGGGGAGGTAGCACCAGAAGAAAAAAAAAAAAAAAATGCTATGTTGGGTAGTCTACTACTAGGAGAGACTAGCCCCTCTGTGCCTTGTCAGATTCCAAAGTGATACTGGCCATTCGTAGAGCTGAGAACATCAAGCGACTTCTGTATGTTTCCTGCAATCCCCGGGCAGCCATGGGCAACTTTGTGGAGTAAGTGGGGGAAGAGAGGGTAGGAATATATATACCATGATAATACTTGGTATATTATAATACCAACTAATATTGGTACCTCCTTCCCACCACAGCCTCTGTAGGGCCCCATCTAACCGAGTAAAAGGCATCCCATTCCATCCAGTCAAGGCTGTGGCCGTGGACCTGTTCCCACAGACTCCACACTGCGAAATGCTCATCCTGTTTGAAAGGATGGAACAACATCCTAATGGCATTGGAACCCTGGGGCATCAAGACTCTCCAACTACAAGAGATCTTCTTGATAGCACGCCACTGGAAACAGAGACTGCTCTCTCATCCTAGGTTCTGGGAACTGCAGAAATATAGCTCCTACAGCTTCCTACTAAGATGATGGGCAGGCAAACAGTGGTGGGCATGAGGCCTACCTAGCTGGTACTGATTCAAAGAGTACGGACACCTGTATCCTGTAATGGGACTCTATAATAAACAGTTGTTGATTTGCTGATATTGTGGTGAGAGCCACAGCCTTGACTCATTCCTACTTGATATCCATTAAGGTACAAAAGAGTAGGTCCTCAGGCCTAGGCCTGGTGAATCCTTTCAGAAAGAGGCAGGAAGGATTGGAGACTCAAGTCTCTGCAGCTGACCTTGAATTCAAGATCTTTCATGTTAAACTTCCTTGGTGCTGCAGGCCTATGACTCCCATAGATCAGCCTATGTGTGTTACTGTGTCCAGCTTCACTGTGTGCTTAATGGAATGCCAGGGATTGCTTAAAATTAGTACCACAATGGAGGTTGTAGGACCAAATACCCATCAATCAAGTATTCCAGGGGAGTGAGCACTGAGGGTGGACCCTGCAGGTAGTAACTGCTGAATACACATCTATGCTGAGTTAACATGAGATTAGTTGTGTACCCCTAAAAATACAATTGACTCCAGGACTATCTGGCCAGTTGAAGATCCACAAACATCCAGTAATCGGAAGAAAGAAACCAGCCATTCCCTTTTGGACAGTTTTATGTGTTCAGACCATCAGGGTGTGTCCTACAGCCATGGCCAGCATCCACACAGGCTTCCAGCATTGTAGCATGGCTGTGCATTTAAGACTCACCCACCTGTAAGAGACAGGGAGGGCACTGGAGGCCAGGAGTGTGTGGCAGCACCTGTTGTTGACATTGGCTGGGCCAGTGGGGTTATAGAGAGATCATCATGACCATGTGTTCAAGGCTTGCTTTCTCAAAGGCAAATCTGTCTGTTTGAAGGGCAATGGTCAGTCAAAAGCCCAATCACAACTGTGAAGGGAAGGCAAACAAGGAATCAAGTGTCCAATTCTAGCAACTTGATTTGGAGGGTCCTTTTTGCCCAGATTAACACAGAAGTTAATTGCTATCACACAGGTGATTGGGGAGGAATAATTGTGTTAGGATGCCCATAGCTGCCATCCTTTTCTGACAACACATGCCATCCATGTATCTTCAGGTACAGATGAGAGACACACCTGAGAACATGAGTACAGTCTCTCTGAACAGGTATTGGGGTAAGCCAACACTGACCAAGACTCAGGCTCTCAATATACCTCTACTTAATGCCCTAATCCAGGGGCTACATAGTGAATATAGATGGACAAAAAACTAAAACCTGCCACCAGGCCTGGCTGCACAGAGCAACCACACTTGAGATCCAGAAAAGCCATAACTACTTGTCACACGCAATGCCAGCTCTTGGTCAGTGATGGGCTGCACTGAAGGCCCTGTTTCCTATTTATACAAGTCCATCTGTTGAAATGCATGATTCTAAATCTATCTTCCATTTTCACTGTAAAAGTTTTTCCAAATTCTAAAACATCATAAAAGCTTTAAAAATTGAAGAACAGATGGACTTGATTGTGCAAAAAATCTTTGTAAAAAACTGTTGTTAGAATTCATCAAAGGTGAGAGCTTAGGTATCCAGAAGACAGCTGTGAGGGTATTAAGACATAAAAAAATGTAGACTGCAACCCAAGAGCCAACCAGATTAACACTCAGTACCTTAACAGTTCAGTACCTTCACTGCAATCTCTGAAAAGTAGTTCTGGTGCTAAAATTTTGTTTTATTTTAAGCCAAAATAGCCTGAAATAATCCTTTCTGTTATAACCTTTTCAGAGGAAAATGAGAAACAGACAAAGCAGGTAATAACTACAGGACAGGATACCTGCACCTTCTGACCAGGTCTCACTGGCTCCACCAGAAGGAACCATGGGCAAAGGGGCTACCTGGCATCATAGGCCAGCCAAAGCTATAAAACCTGGTCATCTCATCTATCAACCAAGCATCACTTCTTGTCAGTGCATATAGTATACTAAAATTCATGAAAACCTTCATAAAAACAGTCGGCAGCAGATACATACAAGCAAGATCTACAGCTGTCTATCAGCTTCCACTTGTGCAGTTACTTATAGCTGATCCTTAAATATATCAAGTCACACTGACAGCATCTTCCAGAAGAACTGCTTCTTTGCACGTGTGCTGTGTGGTCACAGCTGTCCCCACGTGTCAGAGCAGAGCCCAGACACTGCCGCAGGAAAGGAACTTAGGTTGGAGGCCTGGTGCTGCAGTGATGTGTGGCTGGTGGTCTCCTGGGTAGCACTGTTGGCCCATGCCGCCTACCTCATACATCCACTGTGCACAAGGGCTCACCACCAGGCTGGGCAGATGCTACAATTGACATCTTGGGCTTCTTCCGAGTCTCCTCCTGGAAGAACAGAGGTCAACAGTGTTAGAGGTGGGTCCAGCAACGAGGTTCACAAAGGTGAAAGGGTGGAAGCCCCTGAATTCCGATAGCACAAATGCTTGTGATACCTGGCTAGGAGGGAAGGTACAGGGAGCGGGCTGGGTTGGGCCAGGCCAGGAGGGTCTCCTCAGAATGCCAGGGTAGACTCCCATGTGCTGCTGCTTCCCTGGCAATCTAGAGACACCCAGAACGGAAGAATTTGCAACAAGCTGGGATCCACCCCACCAGGGTGAGTGTTATCCTAGCCTTGCTTGCCTGGAAGCCCACTAAATTTCCCCCCAAAATAATAGAACCGTGTGTCTTAGGCCTGTTGCCTTAATCCCCACAACTAACCAATCTCCCAAAAAGACTCAAGCTTACTCCAACAGACAAGACCCACTCCCACCTGAGAGCAGTAGAAAGACAAGTGGCCAATAGACACTTGGTCCTCAGAGTTTGTGTTCATACCTGGGCCAGTGTCAGCAGAGCTGCATTGGCTCTCAACTCACAAGGCCTAAGGGTGTGAATGGCTGTATTTCCTAAGTCCAGGAAACAATGTCAGTAACAGAGCCCACTTGGGATAGGGCAGCTTTAGGAAATTCCACCAAGACTAACAAGTTCTACCCAGTCTTAACCGTTCTATGATCTTTGAGTTATCCAGTAAAAGGCCAGGACACAATCCTGGCTCTCATCTCATACACTGGACTTTAAATTGGAACCTTTAGCCACTAAAAAAAAAAAAAAAAAAAAAAAGGCTGGCCTGTTTGCTCTCTAACTCTGTGTTTTGGGAAAGTGCCATCCATGCTAGAACTTAAAGAAATGCCAACTTGCCAGGTGTTGGTGGCGCACACCTTTAATCCCAGTACTCAGGAGGCAAAGGCAGACAGATCTCTGTGAGTTCGAGGCCAGCCTGGTCTCCAGAGCGAGTGCCAGGATAGACTCCAAAGCTACACAGAGAAACCCTGTCTCGAAAAACCAAAAAAAAAAAAAAAAAACAAAAAAAAAAAAAAAAAAAAAAAAAAAAAAAAAAAACAAGAAGAAGAAGAAGAAGAAGAAGAAGAAGAAGAAGAAGAAGAAATAATGCCAACTTCATTTGGAAGGAGGAATTAAGAGACTCCAGAGTCAAGGATCAGAAAGGGGCTCCTAAGATCTAGCTACAAGGAATGAGCTGGCCCAGCAATCCTGATGACTAAGTCTGTGGTATGGACAGAAACAGTACAGGGGATTGCAGCAGTAGATGGTGAGTTTAGGGGGTAGGAAGGCAGGTGGCTTGGGGGAGAAGTGAGAAAGGGAGATAATCACCCGCTCTGCAGCCAGCCTCTTCATCTCCTCTTGCAGCTTGCTCAGGATGTGAAGGTTGGGCCTGTTCTTCTTGGCATATTGCTGTAGCTCTATCACACTCTTGTCAGAGGTCTCCTAGGGACCCAAAGCCTGCTATCAGAACTGCCAAGCAGCAGTGTGCTTGTGACCACCCAAAACAGGAGCGTAAGGGTCTGGTGGAGCACAGAAGTGCTCACCAGTAGCCCACTTGTAATGAGGCCTTGGCTGCTGAAAGATACAGGATTTAAGCACAGCCCTGGTCTCCCTGGCATTCCCCAGAAACTCTGTCCCTTTGTCCATGATCATACCTCTGTGTTTACTGGCTGAGTATGAAAGTCAAGCATTCACTGTGCTAAGAACCCTCAGACAGTGGCAAGGGCATGGCTGAAGCCAAATGAGACATAACACATAACAGCCTGCCCAGCCGTTCTCTTTGGTCCGTTATTGCCTTCGAGGCCATGGCCAAGGATGCTCACAGTGTCTTGGCATGCCAGAGCTCCTGTGCCAGGCAAGAGCCATTCACTCTTCAGGTGAAGGAAGCCTCTGCCCATGGCTGCAGCAATGTTCCCTCTGTCTCATCCCAGGACTATGTACAGCAAATACTGCACCTACATTTCAACTCACAGAAAATGCTTCTATTCAGGCTGGGGATGCAGCTCAGTGATACAGCCATTGCTTAGTTTACACAAAGCCCTAGATACAATCCCCAGAAGTAGGAAGAGGGAGTAATCAAGAAAAGAAGGAGCCTTATTGTTTATATTCTCCATGTGGCTCCTGGACCCCTGCCTTGCCAGCCCAGAGCAAGGGCAGAACCTAAAGGGGTGCTGCACTGCTCCATACCACTGGCTCAAGGGTCCACAGCAGTCTTCAGGGTCACTACCTATACTCCTCTAAATAATGGGATCCTGATGATCCAGGTAGTTTATAGACATATTAAGAGAAAATGTAAAATATGCTGGAGATGTTGCTCAGTAGTAGAGCATTTGTCTAGCATGTACAAGGTTCTGGGTTCCATCCCTAGCACTTCAAAAAAGAAATAGCCAATACCCACTTCAGAGTACTTCCCCACACCCATTAGGTTTGAAGATTGATTTAAATTTTGAGAACTGGGTAAAAGCCACAGAAACAAAACAGGCAATACTCATATTCCGTAAGCCACTGGGATCTTCAACTAAACAAGGATACACCGGTCTTGGAAACTGGCAAAGGACAGCTCCCAAGCCTTCACACAATTCAACACCAGGTGGTGGTCATTGCCTACATCTACTGTCTGGTGTGTGGCAGTCCTAGGCATGTCTTCTAACAGCTCATACTTAAAGTTTGGCAGATTCAAAAGGAAGATGTAGCTTGGGTGCCCCCACCCCCAGTCTACACAATCACTGGCACAACAAAGGAGAGACAATCATAATCAAAAGCAGTGCTAAGCCTAACCTTGACAGCAAACCCCTATATATGAGCTCCAAAGCAAGAAACAGGGAAGCACAGCATCTGCTGAACAACCTGTCTGGTTACCTGCTTCACCATTTTGCTGCTCTCACGGCCATACATGCGCAGTAAGGATCCCCAGTTCTTGACATGTGGATGCAGCAGCTGAAGGATTTTCTGAGAGGCTAATTGTTTCCCAACTCGTTTATTCTTACCTGTGAAAGGAGAAAGCAAAGGTGGAAAGGAGTCACAAATATCCAGACAGGAGAACCTTTCCCTGGTACTAGGGAGCCATGCAGGGGATTCCATAGGGGGGTAGACAGTGCTTTGCCACTGTGCTGGACACCATGACTCACAGTCCTGAGACCTGGACCCAGGTACCACCCAGCCGAGCAGCTTTCAGGAGATCCAGATGAGGACAAATGGGAAAGCTATTAGCCAAGACAATGAAGCCTCCTCCTCTCCACCGGCCCACTCCACCCCCACTTTCCTGCAACAAACAGACCACCAGCAGCAAGGCTTCCTAAAGTCTGTGGCTCCTATGGGGTAGATGCCTGAGTGGAGCCTCCATATGAAGGATGCCCTGAGCCAAGAGAGCTCTCCCCACTGAAAGATCACTGGAATGCTCACTCGCTCAGCATTCTCAGCAGCCTACCGCTTTATAGGGTACAGCAATAGCCACAGATAACTAGAAATACCCAGGTCTAAATGTTCCACAATTTCCCAGGGCCCTCTATGTATCACCCCCTAATATATATAAAACTAATTTTTCCTTACAGTGGTTACCCAGTGTTTTACTTTATGGTTTTGTTTTTTACTTTGTAGGAGCAAGGTCTCACTATGTTGTTCAAGCTAGTACTGAACTCACATCCTCACATGAGTGATTCTCCTGCCAAGTCTCCTTCCTAAGAAACTGGAACTACTAGCTTTGCTTTATGTTGGCTTTAACTAAGTAGCTATGTCAGATGTAAACACAGAGTAAGACAGTGCCTAGAGACCAGAATACAGGTGTGCAAATGGATAGACAGCCATCAGGAGGCACCTCAGCCTGCTCCTCAGGAAGCCAGTCCCTCATCTTACCAGAGACTGGCTAGTTAGAGGTAATAGAAACAACAGTGGAACAGGAGAAAGAATGCAGGCAGGACGACCACAAATCTAGCTTCAGATGGTGTGGTACCCCCACACAAAGCTGGAGCTTGGAATGACTGCCAGAGCAGTAGTAGCAGACTAGGCTACACACCCTCGTGTCAGAAACTGCTGGCCATACTCCAGCAGTCCTCTGAAAACATGCCAGTCTATGAGGGAAGCAGGGGAGGAGACAGGTCCTTACACCACCCGCGCACTGTGTGTTTGCCGCATGCCATGACATATTCACTCTTCTGGTTTTTCCCAGGAACCACTTCAAACTTGATGGATGTGTCACCCATTCCATGGTTTCTTTAAGGAGAAAACAAAGATGACAAGGAGACATCAATGGATGTCACTTGTACATGGTGACTTCTGGGAAAGGCTATTACATGACAAAGTTCATTAATGACTCTCCAAAGAAAACCTTAACCCTCCCTAGATGTTCAGCTGACTAAGGGAGATTCTCCACACACTTGTTTCAGTTGCCCAGTGCTCACCCATCAGGCAGAGCCAAGGGGCTCCTGTATATCCAGGCAAACAGATAATGACTCTACCTTGGGACAAAAGCCAAATGAAATTTTGAGATGCTCTAGTGGAACACCCGTGACCCAATTCTTGAGGAAGGTGCTTCCTACCCTACCTTTTAAGGCACTCATGGAGGATCTGATATGGAGACAACAGCCCGGCCTTGCTGGTCAGCTCGTAGACTCGTGAATCCTCAATACTGATGTGGTTAAAATACTAAAACACAAAGCACATGCCTGTGAATCCTAAGCAGGCCCATACCTCTTAAGAGCAGTGCCACACTGTGTGCTTCCCTCACACGCTCAACATCCTTTCCTGTCACCTTACTAGAGCAAGCTATACCCCCAGACATCTCTATTAGCTGGTGGAAGTGTTTGGAAAGGATTAGGAGGTGTGGCCTTGTTGGAGAAGGTGTGTCACTGGGGGTGGGCTTTCAAAAGTCCATACATACTATTCCTAGTAGCCCCTAACAAGAGCCCATACCATTCCTAGTTATATTCACTCTCCCCAAAAAGCCCATACTATTCCTAGCTAGATTCACCCCACCCTGCAAAAGCCTATACCATTCCTAGTTAGATTTACCCCCAAACTCTGCCTCCTGGCAGTAGATGAGATGTCAGCTCTAAGTTACTGCTTGAGCGCCATGCCTGCCTGCTTGCTGCCATGCTTCTTACCATGATGGTCATTAGCAAACCCTCTGAAACTGTAAACCTCAATAAAATATTCTATAAGTTGCCTTGGTCGTAGTGATCTGTCAGAGCAATAGAAAAGTCACTAAGGCTGGGCACTGGTGGCACATGCCTTTAATCCCAGCACTCAAGAAGCAGAGGCATGAGGATCTCAGTGAGTTCTGAGGTCAGCCTGGTCTACAGAGTGAGTTTCAGGACAGCCAAGGCTAAACAGAGAAATCCTGTCTCAAAAGACCAAAATAAGAAAGAAGAAAGAGAAAAAGAAAAAGTAATTAAGACCTAAGACACAAAGAGAGAGAAAATTTGCAGACTCAGGTAGGCTAAGGGTAGGAAGAACAGCCATGAAATGCATGGGACAAAGGATCAGAAATTAGTAGCTAACAGAACCTCCCCTGCCTTGATCTCTAATTGACCCAATACTCAGTGAACAGAAGATGCCAGACAGCTCAGCTCTCTCTATAGCACAGAACATTTCTGTGACATACTGCAGAAACAGAGCAGTCATGCACTGATAAATCTACCTATTTAAGGTGGACACAAAGGTAGTCCCATAGGATAATCACCTAGCAACATTAAAATCATCCTAGTTTGTGTAGGTACCCTCTACAGAATTTACATAAGTAAATCATACAAGCAACATACATCTGTACCAACAAACTGGGTGACTTTAGTTTATGGGGGCATTTCTTATTAAGCATCCGAAAAAGATGACCCCAAAAAATTCTACAGTAAAACTACGAGAACTAATACATGAATTCAGCAAAGCAGCAAGATATAGTCAATACACATGCATGCTAGCAATGAACTAAAACCAAATAATTCCTCAACACAGTGGGACAATCTAAGAATCAAAATGTGAGCAGGATCTGCATGATAAAAACTTCCAACTACTAACAAAGGCAAAAGGCTGAGAGACCTTTCAGTACAGGGTAATCTCTATCCAATGATCAGCTAATCTAAATGAACTGACTTAGTAAACATGTTACAAAGAATACAGATAGATAATACTCAAGAATACAGATAATACTTTGCAATATTATCTGGGAAAGATATTATTATAAGTTGAACTATAAACTGTGTCTGCTCCAAAATTCACAAGTTGAAGTCTTAACCCTTAGTACCCCAGAATGTGAATACATGGGGTGAGTGGGCCCTACTTGAGGACTCAGCCCTATCCCCAGGACTCATTCCTTATAAACCAAAGAAATTGAGAGAAAAACATACCTTCAAGCAAAAGCACAAACATGAAGATAGCCATTCTAGAACCCAGAAAGCCTCTGGTCAGTATCTGACACTACTGACACTACTTTAAACTTCTGGCCTCCAGAATTAAGGCAACTAAATTTCTTTGGTTTAATCTGCCCAGCCTTTGATTCTTTCTTATAGTAGTACACAGTAAACAAACAGTAAAAGCAATAACTAGCCTTGGTTGTGGTGCTGTTTGTGTATAGTGGGGTATGAGTATATTCCATTTCCATAGTTTTAAATGTCTACTTCTCAACAAAAAGTGAGACATACAAACTGTTAAATATAGATGTTCCTATATGGGGGTAGGGAGGAAGCAGAAAACAACTATTCCTGTAGGAGGTGGACTTACCAAAGACTTCAAATTATCCATAATAAAAAGCAGACTTGGGCTGTTGAAGATAGCTCAGTTGGCAAAATACTAGCCATGCAAGCATGAAGACCTAAATTTGGGGGAAAAAAAAAAAAAAAAGCCAGGCACTCTGGCTTATGCCTGCAATCTGAGCACTAGTGAAATGAAGACAAGCCAGTCTCTAGGGCTTACTGGCCAGCCATCTGAGCCTAACTGGTAAGTTACAGTCCAGGAAAGAGGTCCTATCTCATATAACAACATGATCAGTATCTGAAGAATGACATTCAAGGATGACCTGTGACCTATATACACAGAGACATACAAAAACACACAGCACAAAATTTTCAAAAAAATCATGCCTAGAGGCTGGAAAGATGGCTTAGCAGTTAAAGAACACTTACAGCTAGCTCTTGCAGGAAACCCGAATTCAGCTCCTTGAATCTATGCTGGGCAGTTCATAACTGTCTGTAACTAAAGCTCCAAGGGGACCCAATGCCCTCTTCTGGTCTCTGTGCACCCCTCCCCAAAAGACATAGTATACACTCACACAGGCACATATGCATAAATAAATATAATAAAAATAGGGGCTGGATAGGGCTTGAGAGATGGCTCAGAAGTTAAGAGTACTGGCTGCTCTTTCAGGGGTCCTGAGTTCAATTCCCAGCAACCACATAATGGCTCACAACCATCTGTAATGAGGATTTGGTGCCCCCTTCTGGCATACAGACAAACATGCAGACAGAACACTGCATATGCAATAAACAAACAAACAAACATAGGGACTGGAGAGAGATAGTTTAGCAATTAAGAGGGCAGTGGCAAAGTATATCCCTAGCATGTGCAAAGCCCCTGGGTTCAATCCCTGACATCACAAATAAATTTAATCAATCAATGAATGAATCAGTCAGTTGAGTTAAAGGTAACAGTGGAGTACTACACAGGAAGAAAGAGAATAAAAGATCATTCTGTAACAATCTCTTTCCCAGGTACGATGTAAGCTTCCTCTGAAGCAAATGTGGCAATGATCAATGGTCAGTAATAAAAAGGGGTGATTTGGCTGGGCAGTGGTGGTGCACGCCTTTAGTCCCAGCTCTCTGGAGGCAGAGGCAGGTGGATCTCTGTGAGTTCAAAACCAGCCTGGTCTACAAGAGCTCCAGGACAGCCTCCAAAGCCACAGAGAAAACCTGTCTTGAAAAACCAAAACCGAAAAAAAAAAAAGGGGGGGGGGCAATTTGAGATAGCTCAGTGAGTAATGGTATGTATTGCCAAGTCTAAAAACCTGAGTTCATTCCTTGGGATCCATACGGTGGTCCTCTGAACTCTACGTGTGTGTAGTGGCTTGCACACATCAACACAATGAATGAATGAATGAATGAATGAATGAATGAATGAATGAGGGGCTGGAGAGAAGGTTCAGCAGTTATGAGTGCTCTTCCAAAGGACCTGAATTTATCACCCTGCACCCATGTCGGGCAGCTGAGAGGGGCCTATGACTCCAGCTCCAGGGGATCCAGTGCCTTCTTCCAGCACCTGTACTCACATGGCAAACAAACAGATACACATACAATAAAATCCATCTTAAAAAAAAAAAAAAGGAAAAGAAATAAAAATGCAGGGTAGTGGTGCACGCCTTTAATCCCAGCACTCGGGAGGCAGAGGCAGGTGGATCTCTGTGAGCTCGAAACCAGCCTGGTCTACAGTTCGAGTGCCAGGATAGGCTCCAAAGCTACATAGAGAAACCCTGTCTTGAAAAACAAAAACAAGACAAAACAAAAAGTAAATTAAATAAAAGATTGCAAACAAGTGTGTTGGTTTTTATTTAAAATGAGCCTAGTTTTAAGGACTACAATGCTGGGAGGAAAAAATTTTTCAAGCTGTTTATATATCATTTTTAAGAGCTGGCCTTCTATTGTTAAGAGTATACATAAGCCAGCACAGGTATTTCGGTGACAAAGATCCACTGCTGTTTATAACTAACTGGTTAAAGATGAACCAGTAACAGGATTTTAAGCTGGCCCAAAGGAAGGGCCAGCAAGATGGCTCAGCTATAAAGGTGCTTATCACACAAATCAAGTCATCTGAATTGGATTTCTGGAACCAAAGTAAAATTAGGAGGGAATGTACTCCATGAAATGTCCTCTGGCCTCCACATATGCAACCACGCACAACATGAGCATAAGCCCCCATATGAATGCACACACAAAACCATACATACACAAACCAGTAAAAGAACTAGGAAGTAAAGCAATATCAACAGATACAATTAGTCATTCATTATCCTATCTTTGATACATACATAGTGAGTTCCTGAACTACCAAAACAGCTACATAGTGAGACCTTTTCTCCAAAAAAAGGTAGAGAAGCAGTTGAGGAGACACCAGATATCAACTTCTGCCCTATAGACACACAGAGGACAACCCTACACAGAACAAAGGCCCATGGCACCAAATTCCTCTGTCTTGGTATGCCTTGTCTTTTACTTGTTCTCATTCTCTCTGTGCTTTATCCATCTCTCTCTTATTGGCAGCTGATGAGATCTCTAGCTTATCTGCGCCATTCTTCCCCTGTAATGCCAATAAATTGTCCTTGAGTTCCTGTCTGAGATTGTACTTAATATTCTTTTCAACATCATTTTATTTGTATGGATATTTTGACTGTATGTATGTCTGTGTACCACGTATGTATAACAACTATGGAGGCTAGAAAAGAGCATCAGATCAAGAAACGGGGGTCGGGGGAGGGGAGGAACTGAGAACTGAATCCAGGTCCTCTGCAAGAGGAACAAGTATTCAAGCATTTCTCCAGCTTCTATTCTTATCTTTAATTTTACCATTTATTTTTATCATTTTAAAATTATGTTTGTATGTACATGTGCAATGTAAGCCAATGTGCTCAGAAATGCCAAAAGTACAGAATCCTCTGAAATTGGAGTTACCAGTGGTTATGACCCATCCAATGTGGATGCTGGAAACCAAACTTGGGTCGTTTCGAAGAATAGTTTGTGTTCTTAATTGCTGATGGCATAGGCTTTTAATCCCAGCACCTGGGAGGCAGAAGAAGGCAGATCTCTGGGAGTTCTACTAGAGAGTTCCAGGCCTGCCAGGCTACACAGCATAACACTGTCTCAAAAAAGACAGACATACATACACACAGGGGCTGAGGTGGGGGAGGCTGGAGATATGGCTCAGGGACAGAGTTCTTGTCTGGCATGTCTAAGTTCCTAGATACCATTCCTAAAACAAGAAGGGCAGAGTGGGGAGTATGAATTGTTCACCAGAAGTATTTCCTAGTAGATTCAAATAGGCAGAAAAACTATCAGCAAACATAAATATAGATCTATCAAGATCACCTAGTCTGGGTACAAAAATAAAAATAAGAGTTTCAGAAACCTTCAGGACAAATTAAAATTATCAAAAAGTGTATCAAGCTGTATATGCCCCAGTCTTTAGTGTTTTGTTTTATTTTTTGAAACAGGTTTTATTGCCTGTCCCGGGGGGGGGGGGGGGGGGGGGGGCCTTAACTTTATGATACTTCTACCTAATCCAAAACAGTTTATCAGAAACCAGAAAGGCTAAAAGGCATATGGGCTGACATACTCCCTACTAAGAAGTTAATCAAAACTCCTTCATCTAGGGCTTAGGCAGACATCAAAGTAGGAATAAGCCTGACAGTCTACATTCAACCCCCAGAACCAACTCTTACGAGTTATCCTCTGACTTCCATGCACACACACAAATAAATTTAAGGAAAATATTAGAAAAAAAATCCTGTAGCACTTCCTAGCTTGCTTACTGCTATCAAGGGGAATCATCTCAGGAGAGGTCTTATATACCATTAAGCTGGGGAGAGAAGACCCTGCATTTTTCTATCTCCAAATTCCAAAAGCCTGCTCATCTCTACTAGCTAAGCAAATGACTACTACCCCAAGAATGTGTTGGGGAGGGCACTGGAGAGGCTGGAGGAAGAAGAAATGATATAGTAGTATTTTAAATACAGGGGAAAAAAAAACAAATGACTGTGAACCTGGGAAACTGGAAGTGACTCAGGCTGAGACAGATACACTTAAGAGGTATGTGTCAACTGTGGCAAGTAGATAAGGAAGCTACAAACCAAATGGCTAATTAAAATAGAGCTAGCTGTATGTGAATACAAGTGCACGACAGAACTGAGGCCACTACAGATAAAATGAACCCATTAGCCAGTCAGTATAAACTGCTTTGGCCTGACAACTTTGTATACTCTGAGAGTGGAGAAAATCAACTGCTGCTGGGCAGAGTTTCCCAGCCTAGGACAGCTCAGTTGGCAAAGTGCTTTCTGAATAAGCATGAAGACCTGGGTTCAATACCCAGAACCAATGTTTAAAAAAATTCCAAGCATGGTGATGAACTAGGCAAGAAAAGACAGACACAGCCCTAGAACCTGCCAAGCAGCCTAATCTACTGGGTATTCCAAGCCAGCAAAACACTCTGAAAAAATTTGAGTGGCACCTGAGGTACAACATCTGAGGTTATTATCTGTGTGTACACAAACACACACAGCACATGCACACACATCCGAGGTTGTTCTTTGTGTACATGTGCACACACACACACACACACTGAGAGAGAGAGAGAGAGAGAGAGAGAGAGAGAGAGAGAGAGAGAGAGAGAGAGAGAGAGAGAGAGAGCGCAAGCGCACATGCACACAAATGCACAAAAGAACTGCCCACCACAAACCCACCAGGCAGAGGGTCTTTGGAGCAGAGGTAGAGAAAGTCTTTTAGCTAGGCTAACAGAAACAGTCTGAGGGAGGCTCTTGCAGCATAGCCAGGACTTCATACCCAAAAATGCAAGCTGAGAAAAGTCCTTCTTCTCTGACTTGCTTTAGACTTTACTCACCTATAAAAACAAGCCTGGAGAAAAATGATCCATCCTCTCTGTTAGTATTCAGACATCTGTTCTGGCCTGCCCATGGGATTCTGACAGGCCATGTTCTCAGCTGCAGCCACTAAGAGCACCACCTGTGCATTCACTATGTTCTCTTTTAAAAGGGCCCTCCCCACCTCCCATCTCTCTCTCTCTTTCTCCCCTTCTTTCTCCTCCTGTCTGTCTCTCTCTGCTTCTCTGCTGCTCCTGTCCCCAGAAGTTAGTCTCCCCGCCCACCTTTTCCCATTTACTTTCCCCCACAATAAAAAGCCCCTCCACCCAAGCTGTCACATAGCATGTCACTTTTTAAAATCACAGCACACTCTCTTATCCTGTTTTGTCTGTTCCCTTCCTTCTTCTTTCCTTCTGGTTGTATTGTCTTTCTTACTTTTCTATGTGCTCCTTTACAAAAGATCACTTCTTTTTCTTGGGGGGAAGGTGGGGGCTGAGACAGTCTCATGCAGCTCAAGCTGACTTTGAATACCTACATACCTGAGAATGTTCTTGTCCTCCTGCCTCTACTTCCCAAATATGAGGACTTTAGGCATGCAGTACTACACTACAACCAAGGCATGACTTTTTCTTATACTTTTACCCCATACATCTTTTCTCTTTTTCTTACCTCCCTCATAGTTAAATGTAGCTAAGGGCTACAAGATGGTAAAAGCATTTGCCACACAAGCTTGAGGGCCAGAGTTTCAGTCCTGGAGTGCATATGGTAGGAGGAAAGAACCCACTTCCTACCGATGTTCTTCTACCTCCACACTTGCACCAGAGCCTGCATGCACCCCCCACACAAAAATAATAAACAAAAAAATAAATATAATACAAAAATGGAATAACTTTTTAATTACTATTGTCTGTTTTCTGTTAGTGCAAATGTGGAACGTGACTCCCAAGAAAACTAATAAGAACCCCGAAAATCTTTTTTTGTTGTTTTTGTTTTTTGAGACAGGGTTTCTCTGTAGCTTTGGAGGCTGTCCTGGAACTTACTCTGTAGACAAGGCTGGCCTTGAACTCACAGAGATCCGTCTGCCTCTACCTCCCAAGTGCTGGGATTAAAGGCATACACCACCATCGCCTGGCACCCCCCAAAATCTTAAAATGCATTTAAATAAAAAAAAAAAAAAAAGTGGTTTTTTTTTTTTGTTTTTTTTTTTAAACAGGGTCTCACTGTGTAGTCATTGGCTAGCTTGGAACTAATTATGTAGACAAGACTGGCCTCAAACTCATACAGATCTGCATGCCTTTGCCTTCCATTTAAATAAGATTTAAAAACTGGAAGAGATAACCTATCCTGACAGATATGCAAGATACAATATAGAAACACAAGAACCCTAAAAAGCCAAGGCAACACAATTTCTGTAAATGTTCAGGACTCCATCATAACTGAGTCCAAAGACGGTATAAGGTTTCAAAGGTCAAAGAACTGCAAAGAATGATTTTAAAATGATTGGAGATCACAAGAAAATTCAAATAGATGAGAAAAGAAACCAAGATAAAACTTCTTTGCTGTGAAGAGACATAGAGCCTTATTTATCCTAAAAGGGTTACACAGGACAGGGTTTCAGAGATTTCCTAACATAAACAACAATCTTAATCTTATACTCTGCTAGGTTCATTTCCATCAAAGATCTCTGTGTACACTATACACTAAAGGATAAAATTCTTCAAGACTTTTCCCTCTGCCTTCACAAAGGCAAGCAAGTTCCTCTTACAGGCTAATGACTACACCCTTGACATAGTGCACGACCCTGGTTGAGGCAATGGGGTCAATAGCTGTATGACTGTTGCAGCTCTAGGCAGTACAAAATCACCACACTCACCTCCAGTTCCTCACTGTCTTTGGGTTTCTCCTCAGAGGTCTGTTTAACAAAGTCAGGGATGAGAATTTCCAGTGTGGCTCGGGCTATAAAAGAAAAAGTCTGAGGTGAGGGCTTAAACCCAAAGGAAACCAGGCATGCTGCCCAGCCAGTAGTGAGCTACATACTGGCTCCCACACTTGTAGCCAAAAGCAGCAACAACACTTTAAAAGGTAGAATAAAGAACAAGTGCATCCTGAACAAGGGGCAGTGAGATGGTATAAGTTTCATATACCAATTTTACCAAGGGAGAAACTCACATATATTTAAATCAAATTGTAGCATATAAAAAAAAAGGGGGGGGGGGGCTTGGCAAAACCTAGACCCAAAGAGGCCTGACAGCAGACTGCTACAGAACATCCAGACCACAACACATGGAGAGCAGCTACCATGAACAGGTAGATGGACATACCTGAGGAACTCTGGAAGAAGCATGTATAAGGCAGAATATGAGGGTGGCACCCATATGAACAGCCCACTACCTGTTACAGTAATGGCTCAGTCTGGTCCAGCACAGCAATGTTGGTAAGACATCCCAGTGCAGATGTCTAGAGAGAGTAACTGGAATAGGCAGAGGAACAAAGCCCAGCACAGAGACAGGTGACCTTGTAAAGAGTAGCTTAGGAAAAGCCTGAGAATGTTTCCATTCTTCTGCCAGGCCCTATATCTGCTCAAAATCTCAACAATTTGTTGAGCTGAAGTCTTTTTAGGCTGAATCTTTCTAAAATGAATAGAAGGAGCTAGAGGCTAGCTTAGTGGTAGACCTGGCTCAGGCCCTAGCTCTGCATGGTAAGTTAACAAAACAGAATCAGGCATTCCTGGAGACCGAGGAAGAATATGCAAGCTAAGGGCAGCTAAACAGAGTACAAGCAGTAAATGTGAAGAAAGACTTCTTACGGTCTTCAGCACTGGCCGCAAAAAAAAAAAAAAAAAGTACAGAGGAACACTTTGATTCTTACAAGTAGAAAATCCTCTGCCTGCCCTCAAGACCTAGTAAGACTGAGAAAACTGGTATGCCTCCCTGTTCTGTATAGAGACCAGTTCTAGAAGACAATGTGCCCATAGGATAAAGTTCAAGAGGGCCCTGTATGTGCCAGGGCCAGAAGTATACCTAACACTAATCTACAATGTATCCACTACTTGGAAAAGCCCGGACAACCCCAATGATGAGCAAAATGGCTTGGTCCAAAACTGCTGTCTATTCCTCCATGGAGGCAGAAGGCAAAGATATGGTACTGTGGGTCTTTTAAAGGAAAATACCCATTTTCTTGGGATGAATGTGGTGTGCAACAACTATCTAATCCCCAACTTGAAATCTGAAGGACTCAGGAAATAGTCTATATAAATATCAAAAACCCAGGAAAATGGGGACAACGTGACAATCTGCCTTTATTTTTCTTAGCATGTCCACATTTTGCTGTTTAAAAACAAACTTGCATACCAGGTGTGGTGGTGAATGCTTTAATCCCAACACTCAGAGAAACCCTGTCTCAAAAACCAAAAATAAATAAATAAATAAACAAAATTGTACATTACTACACATGGCACCATAGGCTCTAAGCATACCGGAATCTGCACATGGCTAGAACATGAAAACAGAAAGAGGCCCTCTACTATAGTCTCACTTTAAAAAATAAAAATCTGAGCTGGGGGTGGGGTGTGGGTGGCTCACACCTTTAATCCCAGTGCTTGGGAGACAGGCAGGCAGATCTCTGTGAGTCCAAGGCCAGCCTAATGTATAGACCAAATTCCAGGACAGTTAGGGACACACAGAGAAACCCTGTCCTGAAAAACAAAAACATACAAACAAAAACCACCTGTTTGTTTTTTGAGACATACCTTGGCTATCCTGGAACTCACTCTATAAACCAGGCTAGACTCAAACTCACAGACATCTGCCTGCCTCTGCCTCCTGAATGCTGGGATTAAAGGTGTGAGCACACAGAATCTTATTTTAATTATGTATACATGTATGTGTGTGTATGTGCAGAAACCAGAGGTATTAGATCCTCCTGGAGCTGGAGTTACAGGTATTTGTAAGCTGCCCCATGTGGGTTCTGGGAACTGTGGTGATTTGAATGAGAATGGCCCCCACAGTCTCCTGATTTTGAATGCTTAGTCACTAGGAAGGATGGCCTTGCTGAAGGATGTACCATGGAGGTGGGGTTTGAGGCTTCAAAAGCCCACACTATTCCTAGTTAGCTCTCTCTGCCTCATACTTGTAAATCAGATATAAATTCTCAGCTACTGCTCCAGGACCCTGCCTGCCTGCCTCCATGTTCCCTGCCACAATGGTCATGAACTCACCTTCTGAAACCACAAGCCCCAATTAAATACTTTATTCTAAAGTTGCCTAGGTCATGGTGCTTTGTCAGTAGTAGAAAAGTAAGACAGGAACCAAACTTGGTTCCACTAAAAGAACAGTACATGCTTTTAACTATCGATCTACCTTTTTAACTCATCATTGTTTTTTTACTTACTTTAAATCATTCACAATAAGCACATAGTTATTATATTTTATCTTTGGTAGTGCAAGGGATTAGACCCACTCTACAGCTAATTTACATGCCCAACCCTTAGTTCTGAGACAATATTGATCTACAGCCAATCTATTGATCTATAGCCTGAAACCCACAATGGTCCAATGGTACTGTAGCAGATTCTCAAGTACTAGAAATACTGTCATGTACCACTACTATTATGTTTTAAAAATCAAAGGAGAGGGCAACAGAGATAGCCCAGTAAGGGTTAAGGGTACTTGCTGATCTGGGTTTGGTTCTCATCACCTATATCAGGTGACTCCCAACTTCCTTTAATTCCAATTCCAGAGAATCCAATGCCCTCTTCTGGCCTGAGGGCACCAGTACATAAGTTAACATGAAGACACACAGACACATACACACACACAAACATACCACAAAAATAAATCCTTTTTTAAAAGCACATTAAAAAATAGATTACATGAATAAATGTTGTCCCAAACCCCTAAAAACCTACTCATTCATTACCCAGCCCCTTGCTAATCAAAGTGAGGCAAACCCAACAGGCAGCATGTCTCTAGTATTATACCAAAGGTGATATTTAATACTAATTACCAACTCCTGGACATGCCTGTGATCAGTATCTAAATTAAGTTAGCCTCTAGGGCATACTTGCCAACCAGTATCTAGACATAGCCAACTGAGGCGGGAAAACCCACCTTAAAGGTAAGTGGCATCATGTCATGGGCTAAGGTTCTGGGCTGAACAAAAGAGAAGGAAGCTGAGCACTGGAATTCACCACTGTCAGCTCTTGACTGCAGATGCCATGTTGGCAGCACCCTCAAGCACCTACACCATGCCTTTCCCACAATGATAAAATGTACTCTTCAGGAGCCAAAATCCACCCTTCCTTTCTTAAGTTGCTTTGTAAGCAAGAATGGTAACTGATATACCAAGCAAACCACATTACCAGCTTTATTCTTCGCAAGTTTTTTGCTGCTTGCAGTTCCAGATCCGTAAGTCACACCATCAATGGTCACCGAGGCACCAAAAGGCTCACTTGGATTCTCTTAAAATTAAAATTACTCATTTTAAAACACACTTGTCAAGACTTGAAAAGCATGTACACACAAAATCTGTCAGCCCTGACAAGATACCCCTCAATAAAGCATATCTGTGCTGGTTTGAGATGTGCAGACAAGGCTGGGAGATGTGGAGACAGGCAGCAAGGGGCACAGATGGGAAGACTGAAGAATATGGGTTACTATGGGAGATGATCCAAGGGGAAAACAGGAGCTGAAGGCAGAGCTGCCCAGTACAGGGAGGGACAAGGTAGGGATGTCTCTGAAAGACAAACAGGACTGTCAAGAATGGCAAAACACAGGACCAAGGACATCTAAGAAACAGCACCCCCAAAAAATGAGTAATCCCAGGTCTCAGATCCCAAAGGCAATCACACTGGCATTCATGAACTATACAAAGGAGATCACAGAAGACAGAGCTGTCAGGAAGTACGGTAAGATCAAGGCTCCTTCATTATTGGGGGGTGGGTGAGAGTGGCGGACACAGGACAGGAAAGAATTCAATGCCCAACAGAAAAGCAAGGCCTTTATTATAGACTGTTCTTAACAAATCAGGACCTACTAAAGCAGAGCAGAGAAGAAAAATAGGGGAAGGGGAAAAATAGGACAAACTCAAAAGGAAAAGCTAAGCCATCCCCTCTCAGACAAGGGTCACTGCTGTGAAAAATAGGACACCTATCTGCACCATACTTCTCTTTGTCCTTGCCTTGCATGACTATTCAACCCAGTAGGGCCAATGTACTCACTCCCACCTCCAGCCATAAGCAAAATGATATTTAAGAGTCTTCAAGGACTGTAATGGGTTTGAACTTACCACATTCAAAGAAATTATAAACAGGGCGGACCTTGAGGACACGCTGCATGTATTCGTGCAGGATGCAGACCTCAGACTTCCCATTGGGATTGATGACAAATTCTGTGACAAAAAGAACTATCTCAGCTGGGTGATGGGAGATTAAAGGCTCACACCTTTAATCCCAGCACTCGGGAGGCAGAGGCAGGTGGATCTCTTTGAGTTTGAGACCAGCCTGGTCTACAAGAGCTAGTTCCAGGACAGCCTCCAAAGCCACAGAGAAACCCTGTCTCAAAAAAACAAAAAAGAAATCTTAAAAAAAAAAAAGAAGAAGAAGAAGAAAAAGAAGAAGAACTTATCTCAGTAAGTATCTCAGGTAATACTCAGGAACCTGGCCCATCCATATACCTGAGCCACTCCTTAGGGGCTTACCACTAAGAACATGACAGCCTCTATGCATTACAGCTTTGGAGTAAGTGCACTCATAAACATAGACAAAGCAAATTAAATGACTATGATATGTTCCATCTGCTGATGCTGTCAGTACAAGCACAGCTCACCTTTCTTTGTAGGTGCATCTTGCACAGATAAAGTGATGAGCTTCTGGTTGGCTGGCAGGATGGGCCTCTCTGACTCTGCCTGCTTCCGCTTCATCTCACGGTTAAACTGACGCCGCTCAGCCCAAGTCCTGAATTTTTTCACAGTTACTTGCTCAAAATCAAAACGCTTCTCCAGGTAGGTACGAAATTCCTCCAGATCTGTCCAAGATATGTACCAGTGAACCATATTATCAGATTTCCAACACAAGAATCATGTTTTTCTCAGCCCTGTGTATAATAACTCCTATTAAACAAATCCAGGACACATGATACCCATTTCCTTTTCACCATTTCTTTCAAAAGCAAGGAAAGGAAAAGAAATTAGGTCCTTTCACACCAACTTCAAACCATTCTGGGAAGGACCTTATGGACAGACTCCTGGGCATACGATTACTTTATCTGGACTAAGAAAAACATTAAGAAAATTATACGGAGTCGGGCGGTGGTGGCGCACGCCTTTAATCCCAGCACTCGGGAGGTAGAGGCAGGCGGATCTCTGTGAGTTGGAGACCAGCCTGGTCTACAAGAGCTAGTTCCAGGAAAGTCTCCAAAGCCACAGGGAAACCCTGTCTCAAAAAAAAAAAAAAAAAAAAAAAAAAAAAAAATTATAGGGAAGAGGGAGTTTAAAAATAAAACAAAGCAAACACACACACACAATAGAAAGTACCCGACTGCCAAAAGCAGGTGTCTACCATCTCTCTGACCATCTCACTTTTGCCTCTGGCCCTTCAAAGTCAGTAACAACTATATCTAGGTGGCTTTCTACCTCTTAGGGTTTCTACACGATGCACCTCTTCCCAGACCATGTTACCCTACCCAACAGCAGCTTCCTCTTCCAGGGCATCTCACACTCAGTTGTGCAGCATACACACAAACTTGACCCTGAAGGATTGAAGTCCTCTTTGGAAGTGACTCTTAGTGGGTGGGGGTTCAAAGAGTTCTGACACCACTAGGGATCTAAGGAACTGAACTAAGTTATAAGCACAAGACAGAGTGAGAAATATAAGCATATAACCAAAAACAAATGCAAAACTCAAGAGCACTGCCCATTTCTTTATAAAGGCAAAAAGCAGAATCCTGCATCAAAAGAAGCTTTTGGCAGTCAGGCCCAGCAGAGCTCAGGCTACTACAATCAGGTCTGTTCTTGAAAACAAGGGAGAGGCCTGTCTGCTATGTGAATTGTCCATGCAAAGGTCCCCTTTCAGATACAACCAGGAATGCCCAGCATAAGGTAGGAGTGAAAATTCACGTAGCAAGGAGGGAAGAAAACTCTTCAGAACACTTACCAACTGATTCATCTTTGCAAACCTCAACCTTAGCCTTCACTTGTCCCAGGGCTCCAGGGGCTGCCTCACCCCCCAGTGGGTCCTTCTCATCCAGGGACCCTGAGTCTCCACCCATGGAGTCAGGCTCTTCCAAAGGGAAATCCAACTCTGCAGATCGACCCAGGGGCTTGAGAGGTGACACCTCCCCACTGGGTGTGAGATCACAGTTTTGCTCCCGTTCCTCATTGTCCTTCATTTTCTTATAATGCAGACAGGGGATACTGCTTAGAGGAGGATCATGTTTCTGTAAATAGTGAAATTGAAATAGGGGTTATCAGGAAAACTTTGAGTCTATTTGACTGCACTTCAACACATGCAGACAAGCATTGAGAACTGCCAAGCCTAAATATATGACAGATGACTCCCCTACCCGTATGCTTCCTGTTCCCAAGAAATAGGGTCTGGACCAGGTGACCACTCGAGACTCTCTATGCAGGTATACAGGGACTCCAGAGTTATGAAAAGTCATGATCCATCCATCAGGCAATGGCTCTGTAGGTGGACGGCCTCGACCTATATAAACACAAGATTGTTACACAATGCCTCTTGAACATGTTTTTGTACAGGTCTTGCCAAGTTTCTATCTGTCTGATGGGCCCCAAGTGCACCCCTAGGATAGTATGTAGGGCAAGGTGAAAACTTCTACATGGAGAACCAATGTACAAGATGCCCCAAATAGTCCCCACCCTAGCTTGTCCCTCCATACTTCAACAACAGTGGATGCTGGATTTCTTCTACCTTCTCAGCCATGGTAATAGTTACCTGAGGAGTGAGTAAACTTTGCTAATAATCTGCAAACGTGTCAGCCACCATTCCTAGTGACCAAGCACATGTTATTAAATAACACTAAGATATGCCAAGCCCTGGGTTTGATTCCACAGCACCATTTAAAAAAAAATAAAACAAGCTGAAGGATGGCTCAGCAGTTATAAGCACTTGCTGCTTTTGCAAAGGACCCAAGTTTGGTGCCCAGCACTCAACTCACATGGTAGCTCATATCTGCAACTCACAGCTCCAAGGGGTCTGATGCACCGGTTTCCATGGTGCACATACATACATACAGGCAAGCACTCACATGCATAAGATTAAAATAAATATGTCTCTAATATAAAGAAAACAACTGGGCATGGTAGAGGAGTACACCTCTAAACTTGGGAGGCAAAGGCAGGTGGATCTCTGGGAGTTAGAGATCAGCCTACATAGTGAATTCCAGGACAGCTATCACTAAATAGAAACCCTGTCTCAAGAAAGAAAAAAAAAGACATTCAAAATAAATACAGAAAAACAAAAAGTTTCCAACCCTTTCTCTGCTTTACTGGCAGTTTAAGAGAAGTACCATATTTGTTTTCAACTTGCCTCTCTTCAATGACAAAACTAATAAAGACTTAACTAAAACAAATATTCTTTTTTTAAAAAAAAAATTATTTATTTATCATGTATTCAGTGCATGCCAGAAGAGGGCACCAGATCACATTACAGATGGTTGTGAGCCACCACGTGGTTGCTGGGAATTGAACGCAGAACCTCTAGAAGAGTCAGTGCTCTTAACACTTGAGCCATCTCTCCAGCCCTAAAACAAATATTCTTATAGGTATTAGGAACAATCTGATATCTAGAAACTAAAGAAAATATAATAAATGAACACTGAACACTAGACAGAATTTAAAAAGGTGCTGTTGACTCTGAGAAGGGTAGGAGCATTACTGGACTAAGCTCTGAACCCAGGGCTCAACACTAGCCACCATCAGAGTATGTCCTGGAGGGAACCCTTCGAGTCAGAAGTGTACCCATGGGTACTCCTTCCAGAAACTTCACCAAAGGGGAGCTGCTGCACACAAGCCTTGGGCTAATTCAGGAAAAGCAACAAACAGGTTTATCCCAGCCACTTATCTGTGACAGCAAGATGTCAAAGCCCACCAAGCTGTCTAAAGAGCTACAAATAGCATGCTCCTGACTCGAGTCCTCCTAGGCAGGTAAAAAGCCTGGAATACCAATGCCCTGTGGGAAACTTAACGTTAGACTCCTGGAACCACAGGAAGAGCACAAAGCCAGGCTTCCAGGAAGACTAAGGTGAAGAACACATGGACCTGTCCTTTCCAGAAGCTGGAGCCCAAAGTCCACCTGGTCTAAAATTGCCTATCATGGTATCTGCACTGCTCAGCTACCACCACCATGTACAGCAATATCTAGTACCTATCCTTGCAGACCCTTTCATCTCCTCAGCAGCTCAAGAAGGGAAACCTCCTCACCTTCTCTCCAGGGGTCTCAAGTACTTATGTGCCTGAGCACAAGTTTTGAAACCCCACTCCCAACTAATCCTGGCATCCTTATCAGAATAATGGGTCCACTAAGCCAAGTCTACACAGAAGTTAATGTAACTTGCCCTATACTTTCCCTGTACTGATAACACAACCATGGGTATTCACCAGCTACTTTCCCATTGTCACCAAATGCAGGTGTAAGTGCCACTCTGCACATCTCCCAAATGCTGCTACTTCTAGTCACGGAGCTCCCACCCTGACCCACAGTGCCAAGTGCCATGTTGTAGCCCAGAAGCCAACATTAGCCTGATTCTGGTGCTTTCCTGACTTACCTAAAATAGAACCAAAACTTAGATGGCAACTATAACCTCCAAACTCACCAAAAACCAACCTGATCTTGCCTCCATGATCTGCAGGCTCCTGGTCTTATATCCTAGCACACACTGATGCACCCCATTTCAAGGATCCTCTGTAGCCTCTGTGGGTTCCACAGAATTTACCAAAATTGAATCTGGGTTGTGGCTCTGAGTGAGTACTTGTGTCCAATTTGTTTTCTTTTCCCCTCCCATGAGTATTCTATACTTAAACCTGTGTCTCTACCTAGGCTGATGTCTGATACCAGAGGACTCCCAAAATATTCTAGGGAAAAACCTTCTGGGGCCTTGAAGCATCAGGATTTGTGACCAGCTCACTCACTCTTGAGCACTGTTTTAATCTTGGTCATCATTGGCTGCACACTTGTCTCTCCATCAGATGGATGATCACTGTCAACGCCATATTTTTCCTCCATTCGTCTCTTCTTGGGAGCACAAAGACCTTCTTCTAGCAAAGCATCCACATCATTGTCAAAGTCATCCTGCAAAACAAGGTGTTCAGATACTACAGCCCTCCGTGCTTCTGTACCAAGGACAAGTTTCGAATGTGTGAGGGAATACACAGAGAGACCCTCAACTGGGACTGGGTATGCCCTGATGGCATTTGATCATCTGAAAAACAAACAGGATGAAATGACAAGTGAAACCAACACGCCTGGTCCAGGAACACACCCAGCCAAAGAGGCTTTGCAGCAGCACCTGCTGACTCGGGTTGGAAAGAGATCCAGCTCAATGTTAGCCAAGCTTTCCACTAAGAAACTTTAGAAATGTAAACTTCTTACATCCTTTTCTTTTCCACATTAATGTTATTTGCCCTCACACCAGGTTTTGCTTTGATTTCCCTGCTTTCAAAAGACAAAGCCACTTCCAAACCTCTTTGGGTTTTGCTCAGAGCCCTCCAGAGAACAGGTCACCAACATACCTCATAGGAGAAATTCAAGGCCTCTTCATCCACTCTGTCTCTTTGAACGATTGCTTTAGCCGTGAACCCGCCTGCTCCTTCTTCATCTAGCTCCAAATTGTCAGTAAAATCTTCTAACTCATCGAGCACTGCATACTCCACTCTCTTTTCCTGATCCAGCTCATTTTCCTCATCCTTCTTATCTGCACTTTCACCCCCTAGGCCTACCCCATTACCAACACTCCCGCCAAAGGGACAAGCATGCACGTCCCCACTGACAGGACTAAGGAGCAGGCTACATTCAGCCCGAGTGCTGCGTTCTACTCCTGTGTACAGCACCTTCCTGTCCTTACTCCTACAGCTCTCAGTAAAGCTCACACTAATCTTTACATCCTTAAGCAACTTAAGGTCTGGGGAGAACTTCCGGACTGCGGGTGCGTGCCGGGCAGTGCGTGGGCTGTGGCCACTACAGTTCGGGTCTATGAGGAGGCGGCCCTTAGAGAAGGATCCTTTGGAGAGAAGAGAAGCTCCGTAGAAGTTGAATGGGTCCTCGGCAGGAGGTTCGGACTGTCCATCACCACCAGAGCCAACGTCCATTACCTCTGCATCACTGGACGTTTGCAGGGGAGGTGGTGGAGACTGTTCATGGGGCAGCACTTGGAAGGGGCAAGCTCGGTTCTCCATCATCGCTTCTCCTGCGGGCTCACGCGGGAGAGGAGAGGGACTCTCATATGTCTCCATATTATGAGCAGTTAAGACTATTTTAAAACACCAGAGTTTTAAACCACCTTACATAAATCTATACTGCTAACATGCACAAGTCCGTCGAGACCCGGTGGCGTCCTGCCCGCGCTGCACACACTGGCGGCTTAGTCAAGCTGGCCACATTGCTCTTTTCATTAATGTAGACAGCTTTTAGAACCACTGCCTCAATTATTGGAAATCACAATGCACTCAGCTTAAAAGATTGGCGTCTAAGTGAGTCTATCTTCATGCCAAAGTGGCACCTTTCTTCTTCCACCTGCAAAGAAATTTAAAAATATCGTCACAAAATGACAGAAACCTTCCACTTCTCCAATATCAAGTTAAAAGTCAAATGTTATCTATGATGTAGTAAAGGGCTAAGATAACTGCCTTTAAGGAAGCCTTTTAGACATCAGGGGAAAAAAATCTCATTAGTTTTCTTCAGAATCTAAATTTTAAGCCCTAAATTAAATATTTTATCAACTATTCACTTTAATCCCTATTTCAGAGGCACAAAAATAGTCTTAGAGCTCAAAAAGGATTAAGACTAAAAATAAAAAACTAAACTTTCCCACAGCACTCCCGTAATTCAGCCTAGTGGATAAGCAAGCATGCAGCAGGAGGTCACCATTTCAGGAACACACAGAGTGCATGGCCTCCTTCAGGCTATCAATCCACTCACCTTCAAGGGCTGGGTCAGTCAGTCAGAGGGTGAGCGAGACCCTCAGCTCAACTCTGTGGCACTAGGGACCTCAGAGATATGGCCAGGCACTCTGCTACCCATGGACCCCCTCTCCTGGGCCCACAACGTGGCACGTGGACAGGACAGTGATGCAGCGTGCTGAGGTCACCAGGAGTGGCAGCATAGATCCATTCCCAGTAGAGGGAGGGTGTCTGTTGGGAAGGGAGCCTAATATTGGGGGTAGGCAGGGCAATACAGGAAAAAGCTAGAGTCAAGGCAGAAAGGGTCCTGGGTGCTCTAGGCTGAGGATAGTGAGCTACCAAGAGGGAAGCAACTCTCCTTATAGAGAAGACTCACAGCTATACCAGGTATAGGTGATTGCACCAGGTGTTGGGACAGTTCTCCAAAACAAAGATGTAGAAGCAGCTCTGGAAACAGTAAGAAAGTGTCACAGGAATGGTCTATGCTTGCAGACCCTATAGGGTGGAAAGGAGAAAAAAGGAGGTGAAGAAAAAGGCTTCTCTGCAGACACACTCTGGTACCTAGGCAGAAGCCTAGAGAGAAGAATAGAGGGATGTTGCAGGCAGCCCTGTCTCACAAGTACTCAGGCCACACAACTCTGAAGCCCTGAAGAGGTCTGGTGGAGACAACCACACGAACTGGGAGTAAGCACCAAAACCACAAGAGGGAAGGATATAATCCTAGGAAGCTCTGCTACAGAGGATGCGTAAAAAGAGGGATGACACAACAGAGAAGGCAGATCAGAGGCTAGCCACAAAACCAGAGGTCTACATAAAGAAAGGCTATAGACAGAAACACGTGCGCACACACATGCACACTCCCACATGCACGGAAACATGCACATGCCATGCACACTGGTGCAGGTGCAGATATACACACACGACCATGCCCATGGGTGACAGCTTGGTTGCACCTACACAACTCTTTTTTTTTAAAGATTTCATTATGTATATGGTGCTCTATCTGCATGTACACCTTTATACCAGAATCAGATTCCACCATACATGGTTCTGAGCCACCATGTGGTTGCTGGGAATTGAACTGAGGACCACTGGAAGAGAAGCCAGTACTCTTAACCTCTGAGCCATCTCTCCAGCCCCCACAACTCACATTCTTAAGACCCCAGAGAGAACAAGAGACGGAAGACATCATCTATGTAAGCAGCATATAATGAAGGGATTCAGTGGGGTGGTTATGCCTTGCTGAAGGTTCAACCTAAAAGCCATAGGCTTGTCTAGGTTAAATTAACTTATTTAAATATTCACTTGCAGTCTACTCTGAGAGGTGCTATCACTAACAAGAGACAAGGATCCTGGGGCCTGGACATAGCTGGCAGGTCAAGCAATACTATCACTTTATTTCCTAGAACCTACAATAGCCTAACAGTGGTCAACTCAATGGGAATTTAACAAACTACCTCTCTAAAGGTGTTGGCATCAAAGGTGCTTAGGAATGACTGAAAAGAACAGCAATCACTAAGGAGCCAGAAGGGAGACCCAAAGGGGCAAAGTTAGTTTCCTGGCAACCAAAGGACCACTGCAGAGGGCAGACAGGTCAACACACTTAGTTCTAACAGATCTTAAATAAGACCAGGACGGGGGTCTGGTAGTTGTGCAGAGACCATAGGAAGTCAAATCTGTGCTTTCTCAGATAGAATATGCTATTAGGAAGAAGACTCAGAGTCAGGAGTTGGAGACAAAGAGTGGTACAGGATGGGGAAGCATGCTACATGTTAAAAGCTAAGAAGTCAGTGTAGAACTACAAAATGAAAACAATAAATGAAGACATTAGTAAGTGTTAAGGGCAATGGGGGCTTTAAAGACATACACAGCACAGGTGGGACCCTGAGGCCCTGAAAAGGGTAGGTACACATCTTGCAGTAGCAGGAAAATTGTCTAGCTCTTGGACTCAGCAGCAGACAGTCCTAGAAAAATTTCTGACTTTTTCCCTCTGTAAGCTTACTAAATTCATTAATCAATTATTTGATGAATGCCTTCCATAAGGCATTAATATGTGTTAAGCACAAGACAGACAAAACACTGCCTCACAGAGCTTACATATCAGTGGGGAAGATGGATAATAACAAGAAAAGTATCTATGATGTCATATGATGACAAATATTCTAGTAAAACAAAGCAAGGGGGGAAAAAGCTGGGAAACAGGAAACAGTTTCCAAAAGTACCCACCTAAGGATGCAACAGATAGAGCCAGATGTTAACAAGGGCAAAAGGAGGTCATTGTAGAAGACACCTAGAGGAAAAGCAAAAACCCTGGGGCAGAGACATGGTGTGGCCAAGCTAGGATAGTATATGAGGGGAAATGTCAGCAAGCCTTTGTTTTTTATCTTTTTATCTTGAGAAACAGGATACTGTACAAAAGGGGTCAAAACAGTGGTATCACTGGTCCATGGGTAGCAATGGCAGTCAACCCTGCTAAGGACTTTATGCAACTCACCTAGCACTGTGACAGAAAGGTTAAACAACTTGCTCAAGGTCACACAACTAGGAAGCAGTATAGCTCCTTTGCCACACAGATAAGCAGGCCTAAGTCTGTACTAAGTCAGTTTTGTATCTTGCAATTTAAAGAATTCTGTGTCCAGAAAACTACTAAGAGGGTGAGACTAGTGATCAAATTAGAAAGGGGGACGAATTAAAAGGCTCACCAGGTAGCTTGGCCCTGAACTTTTAAGTTGCAGTTTCTGAGAAAAGGTCTGCTGTTGGAATCAGGTTGCAAGGCTTGCTGAGAAATGCATGAAGACCTAAGACAGGCACCAAGGTGACTTTAGAGATTGTTCTGGCATGGACTGTGGCTAGAGTTGGCTTGGATCAAACTACTTGGTATCAAAGCAATCCATGACAAAGTGAAAAGAACAACTAGAGGCAGGAGGTTAGTGATCAGAAAGGCCAGTGTTGGAGATGGAGACTTAGAAGATGTCACGGAAAGTTGATGTGAAAACTAGATCACATGGTAGGGAAATGATAACAACTGAAGGCCCAAACTGGGCAAACCAGTCAAAATCATATTTCCTACAAAGTCAAATTGCAGCAACCACTGTGAAGTGCCTGCTCCCCTGGCCATGCAGAGCTCAACGGGTAGCCCTTCAGCCTCACTGTTCTTCAGCTGAATGAACCTATGGGTGCAGATCTTGCTTTGCCAATGGGACTGTGAGCAAGTAGCATGCCCACAGCTGGCTACTCTGGCTACATGGGGCTTATCCAACACATCTAGACAACTCCTACTTACTGGACTGACATGGGGATATAGCTGTGGTGACCAATGCTACAGCTGCAGCGTCCTGCCCAACCCAAAGGCAGTATGACCTCATCAATTCCTTTGTCACCCTAGAAATCCTTTTTCCCGAACTTACAGGCCACACACACTAGACCAGCCATTCACTCCCTTTGGTTAGTGGTGGCTTACAATGGGGACTGAGCCACTTTCAAGACTGGGAGTCCAGGTTGTGCCAGTAGATAGTGGGCCCCTCCTAGTGATTGGCTTCCAAAAGTCAACAACCCTAGAAAGGACATCTCTGCATCCAGCAACGACGTACATGCAAGCATGCAAGATGGCAAATCAAATTCCTACCATGTAGCAACCCAAGTCCACGGGATGATACTACTTGACAGGTATCGCTGTCAACAGGTTGCCACTTCCCATTTATTCTATCACGTTCATTGTTACTGTAAAACCACATCCTGATAAGCTACATGACACTTCATCCACAGGCAATTTGGTGGAGACTTGGAAGGTTTCTCGGCTTTTTCAAACAGCCAAAACAGGCAGAGTTCAGGACAGAGGTGTCCCTGCCCACACGTCTCCCGCCATAAGGCGAGACGATGGCTTCGGGCCCACCAGCCGAGGGGCTTCGTTACCAGGCCGACAGCACCCTACGTCCACGACGCCTGGGCTCCGGGCCCGGCCACCGCTGCACAAAGGCCGCGACTCCGCGTGGCCCAGCCCGCCTCGCGCCGCGCCGCGCCGCGCGCCCGCCCCGCCCCAAGCCCCGGCCTGCGGCCTCGCCCGGGAGGGGGGGGTGGAAGGGAAGGGCGCAGCCACTCCAGGCCGCAGCGCCCGCCGCCGCGGGCGCCCCTCGCGCCCCGCACCTACCTGTGGCGCCCGCGACCTGCCCGAGCCGCCCGCAGCCCGACCACAGCCGGCCGACCCTCACCGCCCCGGCGCCGCCGCAACCCGCGAAGGTCCTCGCAAGCTCTCGGCTCTTGAGACCCGCTGCCGCGCGGGCGAGAGGAGGGCGGGCCTTATCGGAGCGCGACCAATCCCGTCGCACGGCCGCCGCGCATTGGGGGAGCCGGGAGCGGGCTGAGGAGGCCGCCAATCGGCGGCGCGAGACGCGCGCGGCCCAATTGCAAGGCGCGTGGCGGACGCGTGGGCGGGACCAGGGGGGCAAGCCTGGAGGAGCTAACGGCTGTGGCCCAGGCGGGGCTTAGGCGAGCGGAGGCCTGCGGCCGCGGGGAGCGCCGGGAGAGGGGCGCGCGGGGGCTGCCGGGAGCCGGGGAGCGCGGGAGTGCGAGGAACGCTGGGAGCTTGTCTCGGAGCTGGTCTCGGTGGCGCTCAACAGTCACTTTTGAGTTTGCTGATGACAACAGAGCTCCGACCTGGGTCGTCCCCAGGACTAAGCTGGACCACTCATCCCAGAAAGTCACCGTACAAGAAGCGCGATGCTGGGGGCAGGAAGGGAGTTTTACTTGCAGCATCACCACACTGGAAGCACAAAGGTCTAATGACTAAAAATCTGTTCGCTGTGCTTCCTTTTATCCTCGATGTCAAAAAAGGGAGGAGAGACAGAAGCCAGTTTGGGGATTCCATAAGAGTGATCCGGATCCTTTTGGATCGGCCTTGCAGAGCTGTGTCGGTTCTGACACCGAGGTAGAAGTATGTAAGACTTGGGAAAACTTGGGAAGACAGAAAAGAACAAGATGGACTCAAACAAGATGAAGTTAGCCAGGTCTGTTCCTGACCACTCTAAATCCCTATTGTCAAGCCATTACTCCCTTGCTATGAGCCAGAGACTAACGTGGGGCCAAGTTAAAGTAATACTATCCAGAATCTCGAAAAGAATATAAATGGACCAAAGGACAGCTCACTTTAAGGTTCTCATTCCGGTCAATAAATATAGGGGGGAAAAAAGTGTCTCCTGTTGGGGAAACATTTGAATAATTGCTGCTGAACATGAAAATCATGGGTACTAAAAACAGAGCTAAAAAGTGACCAGTTGCTTTTGGGTTCTAGAGACTGAACCCAGGGTTTCAACTACGCTGAGTTAAGGTAAAAGCACTGAACTATATATTCCTCCTGTTTGGGAGACTATGTGTATTTTAACACAGTTGTAAAGTTTCTCCCCAAGATTCCTAGCAATTGTAAATGGTAAACGGTAGCTTTACAATGGAAAAAACCTGGATGACTCCACATTAAGAAAGACCACCAGCTGAAGGAGGCACGGAGGTTCTTGTGCTCACAGATAAGCACTAGGAGCACCTGGAATGTTAACATGCTGTGTTTTTCCTTCAAGGGAAGAGATGTTATGTCTGTTGTCCCCTCAGCTGGGCGCCGGTGTACATTCTAGCCTGGTGACCTTTGTGCTGTACAGCAGAGACCACACAGAACCCTCCCACAAACCTTTATCATAAACTTGTTTTTCTCAGTCTGCAGAACCTATCTTTATGGAAGGTGTCAGATGTACTTTACAAAGAGTTTAGATGTAGTCACTTCAAATTTTTATTAAGCTTAATAAAAGAGATTTATGTGCCAGGTGGTGGTGGCACTTGCCTTTAATCCCAGCACTCGGGAGGCAGAGGCAGGCCTGGTCTATGAAGCCAGTTCCTGGACAGGCTCCAAAGCTACACAGAAAAACCCTGTCTCAAAAAGAGAGAGAGATTTACATATGCTGCATTGTGCACACATGATTGAGTTATCACTGTGAGAGTGTTGGAGCTTGGATGGAAAGGGTTCCTGGCAGTCAGGAGCCAAGGATGATCACAGTTACTGTGAGCGTAGTTTATAGCTCTGCTCCAATGAAAGGTTTCCCCAGTGTAAGTGTAATGACTCTGCTCCAGCAAAGGGAGGGTTTCCCCATGGAAGTTGCTACAACTCTGCTTAGGTCCAGCAAAGTGCTCTCCTAGGGGAAAATTGTTACAGCAGGGTTCTGTCATACAGAACAACAAACCTCACTGCATTTATTAGGAAGGAAAAATCCAGGAGGGTGGCTGCCTCTAAGGTGAGAAGCAGCAACAAACTGAACAGAACACAGTTTATATAGGGTTTCTTGGGGGCAGGGGATGTTTCCAAAGTGGCTTGCAATTGGTGGGGTTTTGTGGCCTGATTCTGGAGCAAACTCAGGGATTGGTGGGATTTCAAGTCCCTGTCCCTAGTCTTGGGGTCAAGTCAGGGGCAGGATGTTTTTCCTTAGCCCTTTTTACCCTGCAATCACCAGAAAAGTTTTCACCAAACTCCTGAAGTTTGAACCAACACCATCTACTTAGTTGTGTTGAACTGAACTTCCTTTGTCACTCTGATGGCAGCGGAGGTCTCAGAGACCTCCCCTGTTAAGTCTCAAACCCTGGACAAATGACTGAGGTTCTCCCAGCATCCCTCAGTCTCTGTTACAGGGTTTGGCTGACTTACCCCCCCCCCCAACCCTCTACCCTGAACTCTCCAAGCCCAGGGGTGGGCTGCCCTTCCCCCAGAGGCTCTTCCCTATATAATCCAGACACACTTGGTTACCTGTTCCTTTTTGTACCTTTGGCTTCCTGTCTTCTGCACCTGGTAACCCTCTCTCCCCTCTCTCTTTCTCTCCTCCCTCAGTCTGGTCATATGTCCACACTGGAATCTTCCATAGTTCCCTGTCTCTGCCTCTGGCTATGCTTTCTCTTTTATTCATAATAAACTTTCTCCTACACCATACCTAGAAGTAGTCATGTCCTTTCCTTTTTATTTTTTTATTCACCCCCACCCCCAATATCTGCAAGTCGTTTACCCTCAATAGGTGCACTGAGGCCAGCAAAATGACTCAACAGGTTAAAAAAATGTGTTGGGATACCTCTCACAGGATCATACTTGCCCACAATTGAGGAGTAAGCACCCCTAAAGCACAGCTGAATGGTAAAGGAAGAAGAGACAGGCAAAAATATTCCACTAAGTGTAAGACCAACCTGGTCTACAAAGTGAGTGCCAGGCCATCCAAGGCCATAGTGAGACCCCATATCAAAACAAACATTATTATACCACAACAGAAATGAAAGAGAAAAGCACTAGTCATTGTATATATTGAGGGGCTCCTGAAAAGCACATAGGTTCACTTCTAGATATTTCTGGCCCAAAAGCCAAAGCATGAATGAAGAAAGATCAGATAAACTCAAAGTCAGGACCATTCAATAAGATCACCAGACTATAAATGGGATCCTAGCTCAGAAAAGGAACACAGTGGGACATTTGATAACATTCAGATTGTATCAGGCTTTTTCTTTTGGGCCACCAACCATCTCCCAAATCATGATATGGAGACTTCTTGTTTTGAATGCTTGGCCTTAGTTATTTTCTGGCTAACTCTTTTAACTTAAATTAACCTGTTTCTCTTTGTCTACATTTTGCCTCAGGGCTCTTTACCTTTTCTTACTTTCTTGCTGTCTCTATGGCTGGCTGGCTGGCATTTGTCTGGCTTCTTACCCCCAGGTGTTTCCCTCTTTATCGGCTCTTGTTCTCCTATTTATTCTCTCTGCCTGCCAGCCCCACCTATCCTTTCTCTGCCTAGCTATTGGCGGTTCAGCTCTTTATTAGAGCAATCAAGTGCCTTAGGCAGGCAAGGTGAAACAAATGCAGCATAAACAAAAATAGCCCACCTTTACATAGTTAAAGTAATATTCTGCAGCATAAACAAATGTAATACATCTTTGCCTAGTTAAAATACTACTCCACAACATCAGATGAAGTGTGATGGTGAGTATTTGATAATGCAACCTCAGAGAAAGGGTTCTTCAACCCAAACAGCCTCTACTTGGCTGAACTTGATCCTTGTCTAGGTCAGTTCTTGATCCTTGTCTAGGTTCATTTGCATCCTTCCTTGTAAATTCCAGTCTTAGCAAAGAACAATTTGGCAAGACCCCATCTATGATGGTCCATACTGCTTATCAACTTGACAAGCTCCAGAACAGTGTTCTTAACCCATGAGTCTAGACCCTTTTGGGGGTTGAACAACCCTTTCACGGGGTCTCATATCAGATATCCTGGATCTTTATTTACATTATGATTAATAATAACAAAATTAAACTTAAGTAGCAACAAAAATAGTTTTATGGCTGGGGGTCATCACAACATGAGGAGCTGTATTAAAGGGTTGCAGCATTAAGAAGGCTGAGATCCACTGCACTAGAATCACCTAAGAAAAGAGGAATTATCAGGTTAGGTTAGTTCCTGGCCATGTGCATCAGGGATAATCTTGACTGGGTTAACTGATGTTGAAAATCCACCTTAAAAGGCACAGCACCATTTATTTATTTATTTGGGGATTTTGTTGTTGCTGCTGCTGCTACTTTAAGACTGGACTTTTCTGTGTAGCACAGGCTGGCCTCGAACTCAGATTACATTACATTACATTTGTTTATGCTCTGCCTGCTTCTGCCTCCAGAGTGCTGGAATTAAAGTGTGCACCACCAACTCCTGGTGAAAATATTTCTTCTTGACCCAAATATGACTAATGGTGGTGCAGGTCCAGATTCAGGTTGCCCTGAAAGGCATGCTCCACTGTGAAAGTAATGACATGAGATTTTATTAGTTACAGAACAAAGAACATAAATTAAGGAATTCACCAAATGCATTGATTGGGACCACTATAGGTAGATTTTTTTCTGTCTTCCCTGCCAGCTCCCAAATAACCACATAGAGACCTATCAATTAAGAAAGCTCAGCTGACTGGCAGTGGTGGCGCACACCTTTAATTCCGGAACTTGAGAGGCAGAGGCAGTAGGATCTCAATGAGTTCAAGGTCAGCCTGGTCTACAAAGTGAGTTTTAGGACAGCCAGGACTGTCACACAAAGAAACACTGTCTTGAAAAACCATTTAAAAGGAAGGAGGAGGAGAGGAGGAAAAGGAGGAGAAAGCTTGGCCAGTAGCTTAGGTTTGTCTGTTTTTTGCTAGCTCTTACCACTTAAATTAACACATTTCTATTAATCTATGTATGTGCTGCCCTGAGGTTCATTGATTTCATCTATGTACTGCCTATCCTGTTCACTCTTTGCCTCATGGCATCTCCTCAAAACTCTGCCCTTCTTCTTCCCAGTGTTCTCTTTGCCCGGAAAATCCTGCCTAGCTATTTTGACTGTGGCATGAATAATATAAATCCAAATATCTATTGGGGTTCAAGGTGAAGATCAGAAAAGCAAAGCAGCCAGCCACTAGAGAGTTCTCACCTCTACCAATGCTCAGGCCAAAGGGGTGATCCACTGAACCTCAGCTTGCATCTCCAGGCCGCATTGCTCTCCACCAAGCCTCAGATTCCTAGGCTGCTATGCTCTCTTCAATATGGCTGAAGACTCTTTGCTTCTTCCTTATATACCTCTTCTAGTGCTGTGGTTAAAGGTGTGAGCTCCGTTTCTCTCTCTCTCTCTCTCTCTCTCTCTCTCTCTCTCTCTCTCTCTCCAGATTTTTTTATTTGAATTAGAAACAAGATTGTTTTACATGACAATCCCAGTTCCCTTCTCCCTCCCGTCCTCCCCTACCACCACCCCCCTTACTAAAACCCTACCTATCACATATCCTTTCTGCTCCCCCTGGATGGTGAGGCCTTCCATAGGGTGTCATCAGAGTCTATCTCTATCGTGACCTTTGGGATAGGGCCTAAGCCCACCCCCATGTCTGTTTCTCTTTTAGAAGATTCACTCTTGTGTAGCCCTGGGCTGCCTTGTATTTAGAGAAATCCATCTGCCTCTGTCCTGGGATTAAAGATGTGTTCCAGCTAACAATCTAAGCAACAGAGGAGAGGCTACCTTAAATGCCCTCCCCTGATAATGAGATTGATGACTGACTTTTTTTTATAACTTGTTTATTCTTTTAATTTTTATTTTACATTCCAAACTTAGTTGCCCCTCCAACCACCCCTTCCCTCACCTCCTTGCCTGCCCCCATCCACTCCTCCTCTGGGGAAAGAGCTCACATAAGGAGTCAACAAAGTCTGGCACATTAAGTTGGGCCATTTACCAAGCCCCTCTCCCATATATTAAGGCTGAGCATGGCCTCTCACTACAACAAGCTAGCTCATCTATCAAGGTTAGATCCTGGTCCTACTGCCAGGGATGCAGAGATTGTCCAAGTTTAACAACTGTTTTCCACATACAGAGGGCCTAGTTTGGATCCCTGGAGTCGGACAGGCTGAAGCTCTAGAGTTCAATAGTTTCCACTAGCTTGGTTCAGCTGTCTGTGTAGATTTCTCCATGATCTTGAAATACCTGGTTCATATATTCCCTACTCCCTCTTGGACTGGTGCTTTTGCTTGTGGATCTCTGCATCTGGTTCTATCTATTAATGGATGAGATGACTGACTTATATACCACCCAATAGCCCTCATCCAGCAGCTGATGGAAGTAGAAGCAGACACCCACAACTAATCACTGAACTGAACTGGAATCCAGATGCAGAGAAGGACGAGTGAAGAGCAAAGGGGTCCAGACCAGGCTGGTGAAACCCACAGAAACAGCTGACCTGAACATCGGGAACTCTTGCTCCCCAGACTGATAGCTGGGATACCAGCATGGGACTGATCCAGACCCCAGGAACATGGGTTTCAGTGAGGAAACCTCAGAAATCTACAGGACCTCCTGTAGTAGTTCAGTACTTATTCCTAGCATAGGTATGGACTTTGGGAGCCCATTCCACATAGAGGAATACTCCCTGAGCCAAGACACATGGGGGTGGGCCTAGGCCCTATCCCAAAGGATACCATAGATTCTGATGACACCCTATGGAAGGCCTCACCATCCAGGGGGAGCAGAAAGGATATGTGATAGATAGGGTTTTAGTTGGGGGGGGGGCTGGTAGGGGAGGAGGGGAGAGAGAAAGGAACTGGGATTGTCATGTAAAACAATCCAGTTTCTAATTCAAATAAGATAATAATGTGAAAAAATAAAATAAAGATGTGTGCCACTCACCCATGCTCAAATCCAGGAACCACCATCAGGCCTCTGACTCCAGTGGACATATCTACCTGTTTGACTGCCTGCCAGTGCCCTGAAACCCAGACACGGGCACAGAACTGCCATGACACATGTGGTACCCACTGTTTATACAACTTCTGGGTTGCCCCAGGCCACTTGCAGATTGAAGGAGGGACTGTGGCCACAACAGTCTATTTCTGCAGTGGCTTGGTCTCTGTGTGCTACTTACGATGTAGAAAAGGTTTAGGAAGGCTGAACTTTCTGAATCTTTTGAGAGCACCAGATGGGTAGATCTGCAAGATTAAAAGATGTTTGCCTGGAAAAAAAAAAAAAAAGATGTGTGCCACTACTGCCCAGCTAACTAGTGTGGCTTTTTGTTGAACCAATCCGAGTGACAAATTTTCACAGTGTACAAAAAGATTATTCCACAACAGACCACAGGTAAGTATGTAATATTAAAATGGAGTTTTTTCTTTGGGTTTTCAAGACAGGGTTTCACTGTGTAGACCTAGCTGTCCTGGAACTTACTTTATAGACCAGGCTGGCCTCAAAACTCAGAGATCCGGGGAGAGATGGCTCAGTAGTTAAAAGCACTAGCTGCTCTTCCAGAGGTCCTGAGTTCAATTCCCAGCAACCACATGGTGGCTCATTCAATCCTTTTCTCCTGCACTCCACCAATTTAGTATTCTGAGTTTTTCTGTGATGGTTCCTTATTGCAACTGTGTTGCCTTTAGCTTAGAAGTTCTCTCAGTGTCTGATCATAAAGATGTCAACCATAGCAGGAACTTTTTTCCTCCAGCCCACCAGGGCAGAGAAAGTACCAAGGGGAACATCCTGTGATGAATAATTCCCAAAGTGTACCCCATTCCTATGTTAGAAGGAAATTTACTGTCTTAGTAGGGAAGACACAAATAAGGGTTAACCACCAAATGAAATAAAGACATGACAGATCCTAGGTATGGTGGAGGAGAAGGTTTCTATTGTAGATATGAGGGAGAGTACAGCCAGAGGCATCTGGAAGAATACAGAGGGAGAGAAAGTACACTGAGGATGGCCAGTAGACTGAGAGGAGGCGGGGGTGGAGGGGGGGAGGGGGAGAGGAAGAGAGAGAAGGCCAAGAGATAGTCAAGAGAGGGAAGGACAAAGAGTGCATGGCTGAAATGGCAGATTTTGTTTTGTTTTTTGAGACAGGGTTTCTCTGTGTAACAGCCATGGCTGTCCAGGAATTGTGTACACCAGGCTGGTCTCAAACAGAGATCCTCCTGCCTCTGCCTCCCCAGTGCTGAGATTAAAGGCGTGCCCACCACAGTCTGGCGAAATGGAAGGTTTTTTATTTTTAAAGATTTTATTTATTATGTATACAACATTCTGCTTCCATGTATATCTGCACACCAGAAGAGGGCACCAGGTCTCATAATGGATGGTTGTGAGCCACCATGTGGTTGGTGGGAATTGAACTCAGGATCTCTGGAAGAGCAGTCAGTGCTCTTAACCTCTGAGCCATCTCTCCACCCCCAAATGGCAGATTTTTATAGGAATCAGAAGCTGGGGTAAGGGAAGTGAAGCCCATGGGCTGTAGAGATTAAGGGAAGTAGGCAGAGTAAGAGGATCTAAGAGGAGTTGCAGGTACTGAGTGAGCCTGGATGTCTTCGGGTGCTTTGGTATGCTAACAGGCACCATTTGTCCAGAGGTTGGTTTTTTTTGTTTTTTGTTTTTGCCCTGACAACCAGCAGAGTCTTTGGTACATTTCTGGAAACCTAAAGGAAAACCCAACACACAGTGGGAAGAACTAAGCTGGAAATGAATGCTGAATGTGACACTCTGAAATCAGAACCTAAATCTGATGGAGACACAGAGCATCCCTAGCAAAGAAGCTTTAGATTTTAGCAGTGGACATGGGTCCAAGGAAGGAGCAAATGTTTCAAGGAAAACTACCATTTGGTATTCTGGTTGGTTTTACAATTTTCAGGTTTTAGATTTATAAGTGTTTGCCTACAAATATTTATGGCCCACAGAAGTCAGAAGAGGGTAGTGAATTCCCTGGAACTGGATTACAATGGTTGCAAAGCAGCATGTGAATGCTAGGAACAGAACCTGGGTCCTTTGTAAGAACAATATGACCTAAGCCACCTCCCTATCCCCCACCGTTGGTCTTAGGTTTGACACTTAAGGCAATACACATTGTAAACATTTGTAAATATGAAGACTCAAAGGTATCTTGGGTTTACCTTTCTCTCAGTGGAGGTCATTCAACATTACTGATTTTTTTTCTGCATGCTAACCTAGAAATCCAAGCAATACAACTAAAGAAAATAAGTGAACAGTCTGCTTTACGTGGAATTTAAATGCATTTAAGAGAAAAAATAAGCCTAGCGGTGGTGGCTCATGCCTTTAGCCCCAGCACTCAGGAGGCAGAGGCAGGAGGATCTCTGTGAATTCGAGGCCAGCCTGGTCTACAAAGCTACACTGAGAAACCATGTCTCAAAAAAAGAGAGAGAGAGAAGAAATAAATTGGGCATGATGGCACACAACTTTAATCCCAGCACTCCAGAGGCAGATGCAGGCAGAACTCAGTGAGTCTGAGGCTAGCCAAGTCTAGATAGTGAGACACTTGTCTAGAAAAACAAATAAAACAACACTTTAAAAATTAAATAAGTAAGCCGGGTGGTGGTGGCACATGCCCCTAAGTCCCAACACTTGGGAGGCAGAGGCAGGCGGATCTCTGTGAGTTTGAAACCAGCCTGGTCTAGTTCCAGGACAGCCTCCAAAGCCACAGAGAAACTCTACATCAAAAAAAAAAAAAAAGTAAAAAGGAAAGAGAAAAAATGATAAAATTGCTAAATTACAGAAAGTTAATATGAGAGTTTTTTTCAAATTCTCAGAATGAAGAAATTCAAGGTTATAAATAAGAAAATTTTTGAGATGGTGTCTGTGGTAGTTTGAAAGAAAATGGCCCCCAGAGGGGGTGGCACCATTAGGATTGTGACCTTGTTAGAGAAAATGTGTCACTGTGGAGGTGGGCTTTTAGGTATCATATATGCTCAAGACACTGCCCAGTGTCTTAGACCACTTTCTGTTGCCTGCAAGATGTAGGACTCTCATCTGTTTCTCCAGTACCACGTCTGCCTGCACCGTGCCCCACCGTGATGATAATGGACTGAACCTTTGAACTGTTAAGTGAACAATCCCAATTAAATGTTTTACTTTATAGAAGTTGTCGTGAGCTGGGCAGTGGTGGTGTGCGCCTTTAATTCCAGCACTCAGGAGGCAGAGGCAGGTGGATCTCTGAGTTTGAGGCCAGCCTGGTCTACAGAGTCAATTCCCAGACAGCCAGGGCTATACAGAGAAACCCTGTCTTGGGGGGGAAAAAAAGAGTTGCTATGGTCACAGTGTCTCTTCACAGCAATAGAAACCCTAACTAAGACAGAAGTTGGTACCAGGGACTGGGGTATGGCTGTGATAGACTGAATCATGTTCTTGTTTGGCGTAATTTGGGTTAGGAAAAGAGTGGAATGCTTTAAAGACTGCTAAATGGGTCATACTAATAGTAGCATGGAAGACAGAGGTGCTGGTGTGAGTTGATATACCATGGGGATCAAGAGGTTCCAGGGAAGGATTTTAGTCTATGCTCTCTGGAAAAAATCTGGGCTAAAACCAGTGATTATGGGGTTCTCTCATTTATGTGAAGGCTTGCTGACAGCCTCAGATCCCCCTATAGTCCTCTGACGTGAGGAATTCATTTTTGAGGGCAGCATCTCTGATGACTAGCTCTTAAAAACAGGAGGAGATTTTAACCTAAATATATATAGTAAGATTTACCTACTGACAGCCCTCCCAACCCCCTTTTTTTTTTTGGTTTTTCGAGACAGGGTTTCTCTGTGTAGCTCTGGCTATCCTGGAACTTGCTCTGTAGACCAGGCTAGCCTCAAACTCACAGAGATCTGCCTGCCTCTGCCTCCCAAGTGCTGGGGTTAAAGGTGTGCACCACCACCTCTTGGCTGACTGTTTTTTAAAAGAGATTTACTTATTTTATGTGTAAGGGTGTTTTGCCTGAATGTATGTTTGTACACAGAAGGAGACCAGAAGAGTATGGCAGATCCTCAGGAACTGGAAGTACAGATAGTTGTGAGCCACCAAGAAATTTTCTCCTTTAATTCTACTAAAAATACACTCTGGTTTAATGTAATTGTATGTATATTTGTGATAACTGTTTTAATGCAATTGTTCTTATGTGTTACTTTCTGTATAAAACATCAGAGAAAAGCTTAGACTGCCCCCCAAAAAATTCCTAAAAATAACGAAAACCCACTGAATAGCAAACCTCTGATGGCTATATTATACTTGTAACTTATGGTGTGATAAAATTACTATTCTTAATATGTCTCATTTAAAATGACTGTATATATGTAAATATAAATATTTTAGGATGGTTTTTGAACTTGAAAGCATGGCATTAAAGAATATGATTAATATATATCAATAGATGAATGAGGTCATTGTGCTCACAGATAAGCACTAGGAAAACTAGGAATGTTAAACATGTAGGGTTGCCCGGCAGTGGTGGCACATACCTCTAATCTCAGAACTCAGGAGAGAGGCAGGCGGATCTCTATGAGCTTGAGGCCAGCCTGGTCTAAGCAAGGCAAGTTGCAGGACAGCCAGGGATACACAGAGAAATCCTAAAAACCAAAACCAAACCAAAACAACAACAAATCACTCAGGGTGGTCTCTTCAAAGGAAGAGAGACACCTGTTTTCTGTCCAGAGGCTGGGAATAGATGTGGTTAACAGCCCAGGGACCCATGTACTATCTGTAAAATGGCCCACACCTGGCTCCCCCAAACTCTTATGTTTATCTCAGTCATCTTTCCCAGACCCTTTCCCAGAATTGCTTCTCATTTTTACGGGAGATGTCACATGTACTTTACAAATCGGAGTAGAGGTGGTTAACAGCCTGGTGGCCTCTGCACTATCTCTATGGCCAGGCCATACCTGGCTCCCCTGGACTTTTTGTTTGTTTTTTGAAACAGGATTTCTCTGTGTAGCCCTGGCTGTCCTGGAACTCACAAAGATCCTTCTGCCTCTACCCCGAGTGCTGGAATTAAAGGTATGTGCCACCACCACCTGACAATATGTAGATGCTGGAATTGAACTCAGGACCTCTGAAAGAGCAACTCTTAACTCCTGAGCCATCTCTCCAGCTTCCCCTGGACTCTTATGATGATCTCATTTATTCTTCCCAGACCCTTCTACATGTGTGACATGTAGACAATCTATATAAACCATCTTTATGGAAAAGGTCACATGGACTTTACAAAGAGTTTCAATGTAGTCAAGATTAAGCTTTATTGTGGCACATGAATTGAATTATCACCAAGAAACTTTTTTTCTAAATCGTACTGTACTTAAATATGCCAAAAAAATAAACTGCCTGGAGTCAGACTCTAGAAGAAGTTTGAACCAACACTCCTTGCACAAATTCTAATTGTTCTTAATGATAAAAACCTGGAGTCAGATATTAGGGGAGGAAAGCTGAAAGATCAGAGAAATAAAGCAGCCTGCCACTAGCTCTTACCTCTTCCTCAGGTCGAATGGGTGATCCTATCTCCATGAATCCTCAGACTGCCATCTCTCGATTGTCTTCTCCAGTCTTATATTTCTTTTTCCACCCAGCCACGTCCCTTTCTGTCTCCACCTCCTTAGTGCTGGGGATAAAGGACTGTCACTCCAAGTGCTGATCGCCTTCGGGTGAGCTCTGTTTCTATTTTAGACTGGATCAATTTTGTGTTGCCCAGGGTAGCCTCGATTTGTCTGCCTCTGTCTTCCAAGTACTGGGACTAAAGGTATGTACCACCACTACCTGGCTTCTGTGGCTAACTAGTTTGTCAAGCTTTACACTCTGGTCTTCAGGCAAGCTTTATTTGTTAGATCATAAACAAAATAGAACATTTCCTGGGTTTTGCCTAAAATAAAAAAGGTTATAACTAATATAAGAAAAGCCATGTACAGTAAGTACAATAACTATATACAATTTATAAGGCAATAAATACATCAACAATGTCTAGTCCATTTGCATTTGACAAATTCAGAGGAAATACTCCATATGCATCCTATCTTGATTGTTAGACCCCCGGAAAACTCAGGTATCCGGGGTCCCAGGCCACGACCGCGGTCACCCCAATCACCAGGAGGATTCGAGAGCTTCCTGCAAACTGCATGAGGCTTTATTGTTTTTTTTAACGAGCTAACCCTATGTTAGCTCGGGTCTTTCAACCACCCGCCATGGCGGATGGCTCGCAAAAGACCGCTCCTAGGGGCAACCGAGAGATCTTGTAGGGCAGCGTAAGGGGAGTGTCTAGGGGTACGCACAGGCTCAGGATTGGTGTGCCTCCAGGCTTGGAGGACTTTCCCTGTGTTGATTGGCCAACTGGTTGTTATGGCCCATAGGCCCTCCCAGGGTGGTTGCTATGCTCTGTGCATCATTGCTGTGCGCTTGTCCGTAAAGTACACTCAGGGTCGTAAAGCATAGTGCCACCAGCTAACTTCTGATTGGTTCCTTGTCATGAGGCAGGCATCTAACCTCTAACTGACCAAGGCAAGCACGTGTTACTGTCATTGCTGCGGAAATGGGGAGCTGGTCCCTTCATGATGAGTACAAAAGGTTGTTCCTAATTCACTTTCTATTCTAACTTGTATTACCAAAACTATCTTTTTATGTCTCTCAATCGTATACACTTTACATTTCTTTAGTGAATTTCTTTTCTGAATCTGGTAATAAGGAAAACTATGACTATAAGTATCTAGTCTTCAACTCCCTCAGAGACCCGAGAAGGAAATAATATTAACTGAGTAAACAGGAAGTGCAAGCAAACAGCTTCCAAAAAATGAGAGAGATGACAGAAACAGCTGGACAGTCATCCAAGGATCCTCTGCAACGCTGGGGCATCCATCTTTGACCTAAAGGCCTAGAATATTTGACAGACATTTCTTTTTTAAAAAAAAAAAAAAAGATTTATGAGGGCTGGAGAGATGGCTCAGAGGTTAAGAACACCGACTGCTCTTCCAGAGGTCCCAAGTTCAATTCCCAGCAACCACATGGTGGCTCCCATCCATCTGTTATGAGATCTGGTGCCCTTTTCTGGTGTGCAGATATACATGGAAGCAGAATGTTGTATACATAATAAATAAATACAATCTAAAAAAAAAGATTTATTTATCATGCACACAGTGCAGGCCAGAAGAGGGCATCAGATCCCATTACAGATGGTTGTGACCCACCATGTGGTTGCTGGGAATTGAACTCAGGACCTCTGGAAGAACAGTCAGTGCTCTTAACCCCTGAGCCATCTCTCCAGCCCTTGACAGACTTTTCTATGAAACAGGATTTTTTGAAGGACTTTCCTGCCCTGTTTTCACAGTCACTCTCTTTTGTGTCCTGCTTGTCCAACTGTCAGCAGTCGAGGCAAAGGCACTTTCTTGCCCAGTGGCTTACTTTTGTCACAAAGAAAGCAAACTCTATGTGGAGTTCCTTCGATGCCCACCATGTTCTTTGAAGTAAATTGGTGACGCCAGGAGCAGACATATCTCATTGTCATTAAAAGAAGATCCTATGTTATTAAAAACATCTTAAAATGCCATATTCTGTAGATCTCCAAAGTATTTGAAGATACCTGTCAATCTACAATATATCTTTGTTTGACTTTGAAAACATCTAATATGACTATAAGTTAGATTGTAATAGGTGACTAATTACTAACCTGCTTTTCTTTATTATCCTAAATAGTTTTTAATAATAATTTTCAAGGACTTGAATTTTGCATTACATTGTTAAATGAGCTGTATAGGTACAATACATTAAATAAGAGTAGAAATGTAAGTACAGTATATTCTAACAAAATTAATCTCAAATTTGTATCAATATATAGAATTTGTATAGCATATACAAAAATCCAATCCAATGTAAAATATTTAAAACTAGTAGTTGCTTTTTAAAAGTAGATTCAATAATCTACCTTTTTCTTATCAGATCTATATCCTCCCGGTTTTTCTTTTCAGACTAGATTCACTAATCTATCTTTTTATCCTATCATATCTGTATCCCCTTTTTCTTTTCAAAGCAAAAACCCTGAATCTAATCACATTTGTTTAGCTTTTTTCCTGACCATTACCAATAACAACTTGTTTCCGATCCCTCTAAACAATGACCAATACTCATAACCCAGTGAATGATCAAAAACCACCCACCCCACCTCTTGGGAATGTGGGTGTTGTTTTCTTAAAGTTACTTCCTGCTGCCTTGGAGGTAAAGATAGCTTTAGGGGATCCTGAAGAGAAAAAAAATGATCCTCTGCAATTGTCAAGTCCTGGGAGAGGTAGCTGTATCATTTGTTGTTCAGTCTCTGCTTAATGGGAAAGTGCAGGGCTTGTTTCAAGTCCTGGCAAGAGTAGTCTGTGAGGCTGGATGATCTGAGCTAGCCACCTTGAAATTGTCCTGAGAAGTTTGTAGTCCAAAGCCAATCTTTAGGTGATGTTTTTCAGCTTAGTGATGTTATCATAATCCAGGTGGAATCATTGTGGCATCCTATCATCTTTTTGGAGACTTCAGAAATCACATTAGGTCAGATTATTCCTTTTCTTGGTACGTTTTTCTGGTAGTTATAACTTTTCTTTGGATGCTTATTTGTCCAAAGGTCTTTATATTCTTCAAGATGGTTGTTTTTATTTTCCTGGAAAGACAAAAACAAAACCCTGCCTCAGCCCTAACTTTGTTGAGGTTCCAAATATAATCTTTATCAATTTTGATCTATGGTTTCTCCTGAATTTGTTTTATCTTCTAAAGTTGTTCTATGTTTTCTTACAATAAGCATTAGGTTCTTTAATTGCCCTGGGAAGGAGTTTCCTCCACAATGACTGGAAAAGACTGAACTGAATTTGACATGGGGCCTGTGAGAAGTCCCTCAAGGAGTTTCCCAAAGGCAGTATTACCTTGACTGTCCTTTGTTGATCTACATTCATTGGTTCAATGCCTGGCTTTGGAGGGGCATTCTGTTTGGATTATGCTTTGAAAAAACATTGTTTCTAGGAACACCCTATTTACAGTCTCTTTTAAGGTGACCTTGTTTGCCACAATTGAAACACTTGACATTTTGATTTTTCTTCAAACCTCTGGAAATTACCTCTCCCATCCATGCATCATCATGGTAATGAGATTCAATATTGATTATATCTTGGATCCATTCCTTCAAGGGCACTGATCTTGACTTTGAAGGCATAATTATCCTTTGCATTGAGAATTAGCATTTTTCAAAAGCCAGAGATTCAATCATTATTTGTCTAGCTTCTGAATTTGGTATCATTGTATTTACTGCTGATGTCACTTTTTGTAGGAAATCAGTGAAGGTTTCTTTCAGACCCTGTATGACTTTAGTAAATGACTCAATCTTCTTTTCTACTTCTTCAATTCTGTCCCAAGCATTCAAAGCTTCTGCATGGCATAAAGCCAGGGTGTGGCATCATACAGGGATTGCAGCATAATCTCCTTCTCCAAAATTTGACCTTTGGAGATTTCCATACCTTCAGATCTACAACGTTGTTCAATAGTCTTAGCTGAACCAAGTCCTCCATTGTAATTGTGGACGAGGCTCCAAGACTGCTGTAACCAAGTCTGTCCAGTCTTTAGGAATAATTAATTCTATTACAAGTTGACCACGAGTTTAACACATTTGCTTCACAAAAGGTGAATGCATGCCACATGAGACTATCACATTCTTGAATCCCCTTAAATCTAACATTGTCTCAGGAATCCAATCAGCTCTTACAGAGCCTTGGGGATATCTGTCATTTGGCAGTTCCTGTAAGGTTACTGGATATACTAAGGTTGGTTGTTTGAAAACCTTAGGCTGTTCCTCTCTAACCTTATAATTCAAAGCTGAAATTGGTTCTCCTTTAAATTCCTCTGTCTGGGTTTGAATATCTCTATGATCGGTTTTATTTTTTCTAAGGCCTATGTCTTGGCACTCATATCAAACAGCTTTTTAAAAGGTAAGCCAAGAATTATCAAAATGATAATTAATATTATGTCAATCCTGGTTAAGTTGATTATCCCTTCATTTAATTGTTCTTTTTGTTTTGTTTTGTTTTGTTTGTTTTTTGAGACAGGGTTTCTCTGTGTAGCTTTGGAGCCCATCCTGGCACTCAGTCTGAAGTAGGCAGTCTGAGGACAGGAATGCCCCTTTGATCTGAGCATTGGTAGATGTAAGAACTCTCTAGTGGCTGGCCACTTTGCTTCTCTGATCTTTCAGCTTTCACCCCCTGATAGCTCTGAATTTTTATTACTTTAGTATTTATTATTAATATACCAATTAGAATTTGTGCTACATCTGGCACCCAGCTTTTGGTGTACAAATTCATGAAAAAGCCTTTTGCCTGTGGCTTTGCAGCCACCGGCATAGGCCAGAGCTACATAGGTCAGAGTTACCACCCCACAGGCTAGGTTTTCCTTTCTTCTCTCCCTGTGGCCTTTCCCTGGACTCCCTTTTACACACATAAAAGTAAAATAAGCCGGGCAGTGGTGGTGCATGCCTTTAATCCCAATACTCGGGAGGTAGAGGCTGGCGGATCTCTGTGAGTTCAAGACCAGCCTGGTCTACAAGAGCTAGTTCCAGGACAGCCTCCAAAGCCACAGAGAAACCCTGTCTCAAAAACCAAAAAAAAAAAAAAAAAAAAAAAAGTAAACTAAATCTTTTGTTTTTAAATGGTGCTGAATCAGCTGTGTTATGATAAAGTTCGTGGAGAACCTTGGCAGATTCCATGGCAGGCAAGGGTGACCGAGGTGGGGGACAAACATGCTAGGCAGACAGAGCTTAGAGACAAGATTAGAAAGGGGAAGGGGGGACAGAAAAGGGCTAAAGAGACATAGAGACGAAGAACAGAAGAGAAGAGGAAGACAGGAAAAGTCCTGTCTGCCCCAGGGAAACAGTAGGAAAGAGAGAGGGAAAGAGAGTGTAAGTGGGCAGAGGTCTTTCTTTAAAAGGGGTCCTTTGCACCTGCGAGCAAAAGAAAAAAAAATCACCCTTAACATTTTGAAGTCTAATATTGCTTTTTTTTTCCCTCGAGACAGGGAAAATAGACAGAGCCTATTCTGGCACTCGCTCTGTAGACAAGGCTGGGCTTGAATACACAGAGATCCACCTGCCTCTGCCTTCAGAGTGCTGGGATTAAAGGCATGCGCCACTAACGCCCGGCTAATATTGCCTTTTAGCTCTCTCTCTCTCAGTTTGAGACAGGCTTTCTTGGAACTTGCTCTGTAGACGAGGCTGGCCTCACAGAGATCCTCTGTCTCCAGAGTGCTGAGATTAAAGGTGTGTGTGCTCCTGGCGGCTGCTTTTTAGTTCTCTTAAGCACAGAGATTTTAAACTTATAAAGTTAGTCATCACATTTCCCCCACTGAGTTAAACCCTGAGTCAAATCCTTGACTCTGTGGTGGGTACCTGCTCTTATTGGGTCTTAATCACTACCAGCTCCTAGTGGGAATTTATATATCTGGTTAAGGCATTAATGAGACAGGGACCAACTGTAATGAGCAGGAGAGCTAAGGGCCTTGCAATGGTTGACAGCAGTTACTAGCCTTAAAGAACCAGAGAATGAAAATGGGAGCCATTTATTTCCACCAGAGCTTTTCCCTCTCTGTGAGATGTTTAAAAAGTTCAGTCAAATTATCCCTGGTCATTCCTGAGTAGTTTTCATGGAAGCAGCAAATTTCCCCCAAGGTCATACAGTAACCTCCTTTTTCTGCAAAAAAGCAGACCAAGGGCCCCACAATGTTGTAAGACTACCTCAGCTAATGAGTCTACCTGTTCTTTTTGTTTGTTTGTTTTGGTTTTTCGAGACAGGGTTTCTCTGTGGCTTTTGGATGCTGTCCTGGAACTAGCTCTTGTAGACCAGGCTGGTCTTGAACTCACAGAGATCCTCTGAAAGATGCAGAGTTTGAAGTTTTCTCAGCTAGTTTTCAGTCTTGCTTTGGTTCAGTATTTCCTTGCTATGCTCCCTTCCCTGCATTTTGGAAAGGTAATGTATGTCCTGTGCCATTATATGTTGGAAGTGTGACCTCCTTTTTCATTCTGATTTTTATAGGGAGATTATAGTTAAGAAATTGCCCTGAGTCTCAGAAGAAACAAGTTTGGGGCTATGGGAACTTTTGAAGTTGGGCTGAATGAATTTTTTTTGCATCATGATATGGCTACAAGCCTTTGGGGGCCAGGGAGTAGAACGTAGTGGTTTGAAAGAAAATGGCCCCAAAGGGAGGTATGGCATTGTTGGAAGAAATGTATAACTATGGGGGCAGGCTTTGAGGTCTTTTTTGCTCAAGCTTCCCTCAGTGTGATGGTCAGTTGACTTCCTGTTGTTTGCAAGATGTAGGACTCTCAGCTACTCCTGCAGCACCATGTCTGCCTGCATACTGCCATGTCCCACCATGATAATAATGGACTGAACCTCTGAAGCTGTAAACAAGACCCCTCAATTAAATGGTTTCCTTTATAAGAGTTGCCATGGTCATGGTGTCTCTTCACAGCAACAGAAAACTTCATTCTGCTCTGGTCAACAAGTTTGTTTTGCACAAGAGGACTTTCTGCTTGCTGGAGAACACATTTTAACTTTGTGTTCTCTGTCTTTATAAACCCTTGACTTGGCTGCATTCGGAAATCCTGAATCCCCTGGCTGGAGTAGACCTGGTGCCAGTATGAGTAAAAGCCTCTTTGTTTTTTGATCAGACTGGTGAATCTCAGAATGACCCCAGACGCACAACAACCAAGCCAGCTCAGGGATCCCCCTAGACCCCAAAAGTCCCTAAACAAAGATCCAAGCAGCAACCAGGCATGGTGTGCATACCTGTAATCCCAGCACTTGGAAGGCAGAAGTCGGTGGGTGTTCCAGGCCACCCATGCTACATAATGAGACCCTGTCTCTTTTTGTTTTGTTTTCTTTTTTTGAGACTTGGTTTCTCTGTATAACAGCCCCGACTATCCTGAAACTCACTCTGTAGACCTGGCTGACCTCAAACTCACAGAGACCCACCTTCCTCTGCTTCCTGAGTGCTGGGATTAAAGGTGTTCACCACCATGTCTGTCTTTTTTTGTTATTGTTTGTTTTGGTTTTTCAAGACAGGGTTTGTCTGTATTGCTTTGTAGCCTGTCCTGGAACTTGCTCTGTAGACCAGGCTGGCCTCGAACTCATAGAGATCTGCCTGCCTCTGCCTCCCAAGTGCCAGGATTATAGGCATGCGCCACCAACACCTGGCCTTACCATGCCTGTCTTAAAAAAGAAATTCAAGCAGATATCAACTCTGCCTATGATAGGCAACAGACAACAATCTTGTAGTTTAACATTAGGTATATTAGGTTATCTGAAATTGTTACATTGTCATAAATATAATTTGGATCCCACTATAAGTGGATACATTTGTATTTATATGTTGCTTTGTCTCATCATATTAAAGACTTTCCTACTGTGAAGCAAGATTCTGTGCCAAAGTAAAGGATTTTTCCAAATAAGAAACAAAAGGGGAAGACAAGTGGAATGTTAAAACATAAAACAGTTTGTACAGCAGCTGGAGAGATGGCTCTGTGGTTAAGAGGCAGATGGCTTTTGCATAGTACCTGATTTCCATCTCCAGCTACTTATGCCTGGCAGCTCACAAACACCTGTAACTCTAATTCCAGGGATCCAGCAAGTAACTCACGAGGTCACACACATACATATGAAAATAAACCTTTTTTTTTTTTTTCTTCAAGACAGGGTTTCTCTGTGTAACAGTCCTGGCTGTCCTGGAACTTACTTTGTAGACTAGGCTGGCCTTGAACTCACTGAGATCTGCCTGCTTCTGCCTCCCGAGTGCTGGGATTAAAGGCATGTACCACCACCACCCAGCATTAAAATACATTTTTTTTTTGAGACAGGGTTTCTCTGTGGCTTTGGAGGCTGTCCTGGAACAAGCTCTTATAGACCAGGCTGGTCTCGAACTCACAGATATCTGCCTGCCTCAGCCTCCCGAATGCCTGGACCAAAGGTGTACGCCACCACCATCCCGCAAAATACATCTTTTTAAAAGGCAACTTGTTGGTTAGATTTTATCGAAATGCAATTTTATGTTTTCTCACTGGACTGAAGACTTCACATACTAGATAGCCACCAACTTAGTACTGGGAAAAAAATTCTATTAAAAAGAATGTCCTTTTGAGGCATTTCTACTAAATCAGTCATCATAAAACTTATTTTAGTGAATATTTAAATCCACTTATAGAATTTGGTCCATTGTACTAAGTTTTCATTGTGCCTATCTTCTCCTGACAGTCAAACAAATGGTACTAATTGCTAAAACTGAAGGCTGGAGAGATGGCTCAGCAGTTAAGAGAACCTGTTGTTCTTGCAGAGGTCTCCATTCTGATTCCCAGCGCTCACATGGCAGCTCATAAGTGGATTCAAAGGATTCAATTCCTTCTTCTGGATTTCCTGGTCACCAAGCATCCATGTAGTGCAAAAGCATTCAGGCAAAACACCCATCATATAAAACTGTCCCTAACCAGATACTCTCATTAGTTCTCAAACTATAATTTACCTCTTAATTAGTATTGTTTTTTGAGACAAGGTAACTGGCTGTCCTGGAACCAGGCTGGCCTCAAACTGACAGAGATCTGCCTGCCTGCCTGCCTCCCAAGTGCTGGGATTAAAGGTGTGCACCACTAACGCCCGGCTCCCTTACCTCTTAATTTTAGACTTATTTATGTGTATTGGGTACTAGGAACTAATAAATCCAGGTCCTCTTCAAAAGCAACAAATGTTCTTAATTGCTGAGCCATCTATCTGGCCCCACAAGAGACTTTTGAACATGTTAGTAAACTAAGTTCAGCGTTGGTTACATAATCTTCTCATGGGAAGTGCTCAAGAAACAAACAACAAAATGAACAGAAACCAAAACTTATGCATTTTATTGATTAGAAAAAAATCAACTCATCAAAGACATACTCTCTCTGGAGGAAAAGGACCCTACCACACATCTCTAACTACCTCCTATGCTACAAAACATGAGATTAAAGTTCTAGCTATGTGTCTCTTACCTCAGACGTGTGTCAGCGGCTTCTGACAGCACACCCAGACCTCCCTGATTAAGACTGAGTCATGCTCACCTTTGAGCTCATTGACAACGAGCACCCCAAGTAACTGAGCTTGAAACTCCTGACAAGCCAGGAAGGGTGGCACACACCTTTAACAACAGCACTGAGGAAGCTGAACAGGCAGATCTCTGTGAGTTCCAGGCCAGCCTGGTCTACATAGTGAGACCATTTTAGTTTTATGTGACAGGGTCTCACTCGCTATCCATACCAGGGTGCCCTCAACTTTTCTATAGCTCCCTGCCTCGGTCTCTGGAGTGCTGGCATCCATCACTACACTTGGCTTATTTTCTTTTTGGGAAGGCAGTACTGAGGTCTGAATTGGGAGTGTCAGGACTTCTAGATACTCACCAACATAGCAGACATTTCCTGTAGAGCTTTGGAGGCCGATATCTGGATAGAGGTGGCTGCAAGGTTGTGCAAACTCTGAGGGATTGGGATGAGGATCTCCTTTCTAGGATGATATAACTTAGGCTATAAGAGAAGCTACACTTTCTGGCTGCCCCTTCCACAGAAGAAGCTTCAGGCAGATTTAGGGCAGAGGGTTCTATGGAAAGAAGCAGCAGACATCTAAAGGGTTCTCCAGGAGTGGAAACTAGTATAAAACAAGGGTGGCAGGATCTACAATAACCCATAGGAGCTCGGCCAATATGATAATCAGTACCTGTTTCTTTTCAGGCCTGGTGATGTGTTTTGTTACCCACGAGACTTTGATTTCTTTTTTTTTTTTTTTTTTTTGAGACAGGGTTTCTCTGTGTAGCTTTGGAGCCTATCCTGGCACTCAGTCTGTAGACCAGGCTGGCCTGGAACTCACAGAGATCTGCCTCCTGAGTGCTGGGATTAAAGACCTGTGCCACCAACGCCTGGTTCAACCTTGATTTCAATCAAGCAGTATTTCTCTTGGACCCCAGAGGAGGGTGCTAGAGACAGGAAAGGTGGCGTCAGGCTTTTCTTCACCTGATGGACCAGCAGCAGATCACAGTCTGGGGCGCTCTGTTCTGATCCACACTTGGCTCATTATCCTGAAATGCCAAGACAAAGTTGGCTGCAGATGTACAAGGGAGCCTGAGATATGGGCTTCTTGCTGGCAGGGCTAAGAACATGCACTGGACCTCTAACTCACCCATTCTCACCATTCTCTGATCCCAGGATCCACAGGCTGAATCTCTTCTTCTAGGGACTCCCATTCCATGCCCCCCCCATGTCAGATGGGTAATGTACTGTTATCATATCCAGGCTTGTGGGAGTCACATGTCTCCCAAAAGCATGAACACCTAATCATCATGCTTATGAACCAAAAAGGACCCTAGGGACTCCTAGTGAATCCCTGCTGGTGACAGCTCACCCTGTAGTCACAAATAAGTTCTCTAACATCCAGGCCTCTGCCAAAAGGAGAGACAGACAGATAGACTGCCTGACCTGCAGGCGTCCATCAGTGCTTCAGGTTATATAAAAAGAAGATCCTCAAGTGAGCAACTACTATCACAGTTCCAGTTCTGATTGTTGCCACCACATGAAGGAAGAATTTTGAAACACCTTAGCCATCACAACCTCAAAGTTTTATTATCACGTTCCAATGAAGTCCAGCTTCTGACGAGGGAGATGGGCGATGGCAGGGGCTGGTTAAGCCACTTGTTGAGATGGTCCTGCTCAGAACCTACAATGCCTGCTGGGCAAGCAGGGGTAAGGGATCCCAGGGTGCACACAGTGGGACTGACCAGTGCACACAGGATCCTCACACATGGGATACACTAACACATACAGAACTACAGGATCTCCAGTTGTCTCCATTTTCTATCGATGTGGATTTTTCTTGTGCCTGATTCAGTTCTTTTTTTTTTCTCCCCCCCCTTTTTTTTTTGGTTTTTAGAGACAGGGTTTCTCTGTGTAGCTTTGGAAGCTGTCCTGGCACTCGCTCTGGAGATCAGGCTGGCCTCAAACTCACAGAGATCTACCTGCCTCTGCCTCCCAAGTGCTGGGATTAAAGGCGTGCGCCACCAACGCCCTGCTCTGATTCAGTTTCTAACATGACCAGTTCTCCTGCAGGAGCATGTTTGGCTATGAGGACATGAGACACAGTTGTGCTCTGCATTCAGGAAGGGAAAGGCCAGTTGCTATAAAACTCCTGCATCTGTTACTTGTTCAGGGAAGAGACCACTGGCCAAACGTGTGAAGTGAGAGGCACTCCCCTGCTAGTCAGATAGGCTCACACAGTGTGTACATGATGATGGTGGTGGGATTGACCATGAGGTGCAGTGACAGAGGTCTGTCACATCTAGGCCTGACTCAGACCTTAGTGTTCAACTCTGTCATTCCCCACTGGCACAAAGACAAACCTGAGCTGAGTATGAGGTCAAGTGTGGGTAACACATAGACCAGAAAGGGTTCTGGTCCTAGCGATGCTGGCTGAGTCATAGACATGCAGTGTGGCCATGGAAGATTCCTGCCTATGCTGGCCCTTGAGGCACGGCATCCTAGTAGTGGGGGCTAACTCTGTAGTGTGAACTCATAGGTGTTGGTCTCCCAGTGAGAGGTGTCTTTGTTCAGCAAGCTCCGTTCTGTGAAGGTCACATGGCCATCTGCATCCACGAGGATGATGGTGTTGGTTCTGAAAGAAAGCATCCTTTAGCTCCAGCTCCAGCTATCAGAGCCATAGCTCTGAGGACCAGACCTGAGGCAGAGGGTAGGCCCATCACACCCAAGGCCTGACCTGGCTACTCATCTCTGAGGACATGAGGGGCTCATCAGGGGCAAATGGGCTCCCTGGCAAGCCTCATGTATGAGTGAGTCCTGTCACCTCTGCTCTAAAACAGCCCACTTAGCCTGACCTTTTTCCATAGCAAGACCCAATTTACTATATCCCTCACAGGGCGGTAGAACTGACTACCCACACCCCACCCACAGTACACGGGCTCCCAGACACCTGGCCATGTTTGGCTCTCCAGGGGGTTAAACTTTGAACTACTCAAGCACATGACCTGTTTACCTAGAAACAATCCCTCTTGTGTCCTTCTTCTGCCACTGGCCCAGGCTGTCACCTGGCTTCTTCTTTTTAGTCCACCCTATGGTGGGTTCTCATGTGTGAGCTCCTGCCCTTCAAGCAGGGTGGGTACACACAGGAAAGACCAGCCCTTAGCTGCCACTCCAGCATGTAAAGCACAGGCTTTGGACAATCAGCGCCAGGGCAGCTGTCCCAGTGTCTGCCAACAGGAACACTCCAAATGCCATCTCTGGCTTCTTTGAACAGGTGAGGCAGCAGGAGCCCCACCTAGGACACAATGACAGCTTCAGGAGGCCAGATCTCTGACCTCCTGATCCCATGGGCATGTCACCTCTAGGATATGCTCAACTTGCTGTGAAGTCTAGAGAAGACAGACTCCCGAATGAACAGAATCAGAGGGGGTGCCTAGGGATGTCCAGTCATGTTGTGGGGGACAGCCAATGGGAAGGAATATGCCCAGCTGTTCCAACCCTGATCACCTGGTGCCATAGGTGGCGCAGCGCACACACACAGCTGCGTACTTGCTCAGAATTGGTTGTACATACTCCCGGCCCTGGTCCTCAATGGCTGGATCTGGCAGCTGTCTAGAAGGATAGAGGGCCAGAAAAGCTGTTAGTCCCCTTACTGCCTATCTGCAGCCTGTGTATCTGAGGGCCCTATTTACCATGCTGGCAGGCTGAGGTCCCCGAGGAGGCCTTAGCCTTAGAAGGCTGTGGGGAGAGGAACTATAGGCTTGTTTGTAACTTTCCTACTTGGCTCCTTCTGCTTTGTCACCTTTCCATCGTGTCACTTATGACTCCATCATTAAGCCTAGGCATCTAGATGGCACAAGCACACTCTGTCTCTTAGCAGTACCCCGTGGGCATCAGTCCACAGACAAGAGCCTTCTTAAACCCCGAGACTCAGCAAACAGAACAACTTGTACCATGACTGTGGTTATCAGTAAGAACAGCCAGAGTCATAACTGGCCTGCCAAGTGAGGGCCATGTGGACACATGGCTGAGCAAAGCCCAGCACAGGCCCACACGAGGGCAGGTGATGCTAAGGTTGGAGAATGATGCTATGGTTTAAAGCCCACAGGAAGAGTGAGCAGGGGCAGAGGGCTCCTTTGAGAGACTGCAAGGTGAGCAGCATGGAGGGACACTGGGCCTTCTGGGCAGAAAGCAGCCAAGCTTAGATGAGAATGGGAAGATGCATGGGACTGTGAAGGAACAAATGCCAGGACTCTTGGATGGGATGGCTGAGGCCCAAGTGCCCAGAGTCTAAGGGTACCCCATGAAGAGATTCATGGGCATGGAATGGGGGTGGGTTCTGTTCCTTCCTGGGACAGGTGTGTTAGTTCCAAGGTTTTTGGAGGCAGGGCATAGCAAACAATGTCAAGCCATAGGCCTGTTCTGACTAGCTTCTGGTTTCTCTGGCTCTTCTCCCTAAGGCTTGCTGAGTAGCTAGAACCTTCTAGAATATCACACTAGCCCTTCTTATGTAGAGGGAGACCAGACCTCAGAGAATGCCAAGTCCCCCAGAGCACAGGTCTTGGCTGCACCAACTCTCATTATTCAGGGCCCAAGGGAATCCTGAGGGATAGGTCTGAGTCAGAGGCAGAGGATAACAGGTCAGGCAGGCTCTCCTGCATCTGGGAAACCACTCTGCTCATCTTTGCAGGCCTTCAAGGTAGCAAATCCTGCCTTCCTCCCTGCCCTAGACCTGTGTGGCTGCCCCAGAGGGACTTGCTCACTTACGCTTCTTCATTGTTGAGTACATCTAGGAGATGGGTGATAAGGGTGTCTTTAGGGAGTGCCTCGCTCTGCTCCACCACTTCCATGAAGAGTTGTTTGCCAAAGCACAGCTTCTTCCAGGGCGTCTCCAGTAGGGCATTGCTTAGCCCATAGGTTCCTGTAGGAAGAAGGTCAGTCTTGTCATGTGAAGGTCCCAGGTGGCTGGGGCAGATGGCTTAGTTAAGCATCCTGAACATGACACCAGTGGAAGCTGAGTCCCTGGAAGATCACTTGGACTCTGCTGGAGCCCCCAAGGCCAAGCTGTCAGCCCTAGTGTCACTGTGTTTTCTTTCTGGAATAGCTTGAAAGACTATTCTATGATGGTGCTGGGTGACTGGGTAGTCACATAGAACAGAGTTGGACCTGACCTCACACTCTATGCATAAATAACCTAAGGCCAGCAAGATGGCTGTGGGTAAAGACACATGCCATTGAGCCTGATGACTAGAGTTCAAGCTCCTAGGACCTATATGGTGGAAGGAGAAAACTCCACCTGCAAGTTGTCCTCTGACCTCCACATGTAAGCTGAGGAATGGGCACGTAGGCAGGTGGACACTTGCATACAACAAATAAATGTTTAAGGCAAGTTTGCTTACATGACACCCAGTCTCCAAAAACCAAAACAAAACAAAAAAGGCGCAGCTTTAGGACCAAGTGTGGTGGCATGAATCTATAATCTCAGAACTCAGGAGGCTGAGGCAGGATTGTGGCAGGTTTGAGGCCAGCCTGCATAGCAAGGTTCAGGCCAGCCTGGGTTAGAGTGGGATTGTGTTCCAAAGCATGTGCACACACACATGCACACATGCACAAAGTAAATACATTTTAAAAAGAATAAGCTTTATGATCTTAAATTAAGCAATGATTTATTAGGTAAGACACTAAAAGCATAAGCAACAAGATAAATGGGACTTCATGTAAATTTTAAGTTATGCATTTCAAAAAAAGTGCCAAACAAGTTAAATAAAATACAAAATGGGAAAGGATTTTTGATGAGATTTATAGATTATATAGGAAGACAAAAATTTTTAGATGGACAGACCACACCTGCAATGTAACCAGCATTCAGAAGGTGGCAGTGGGAAGACCAGGAGCTCAATGTCATCCTTGGATATATATTGAGTTGGAGTCTGGCTAGCCTGGGATACAAGAGCCCCCACACTACCCCCTCATCCTTGCCTAAAAAAAAAGAAAGATGGCAGGTAATTATGTCAAAGGTAGAGAGCTTTGCCTGGTATTCCAGAGGCTGTGGGCTTGACTCACCAGCACCTCAAGTTGGGGAGGGGGAAGACAGAGGGCTGGGGATATGGCTCAGGGGTGCAGTATGTGCTCAGCATGCTTACGGGCCTGGGTCCCATCCCTAGAATTCTCTCCCCCTAAAGACAGAGAACAGCAAGTCTTGGTGAAAGTTCAGAAAAACAGGAACCTCCACAAACTGCTGGCAGAAAAGTAAAATGTGCAGATGCTTTGGCAAACTATGTGGAAGTTCCTCAAAGGGCTCCAAGTGGAGAGAGAAGTGTTGGTCAGTGAGGTGGCTCAGGGGTAAAGGTACTTGAAAACATCAAGACAAGTAAGCTAAATCACAAGTCAGCTTCCTCTACTACATGGCTGGTTCCGTCTGAATGAAACATCTGAGGAGGAGCAGGTGTAGATGGTACTTCCTATGTAGACCAGGCTGGCTTTGAACTCACAGAAATCTGCCTGCCTCTGCCTCCCAAGTGATGGAATTAAAGGTAAGCATACCATGCCCACCCTACCATTTGTTTTTTATTTTATTAACTTATTTGGTTATTGAGATAGCATCTCACTATGTAACTTTTGCTGACCTGAAACTTACTGTATAGACCAAGTTATCCTTGAACTCACAGAAATCTGCCTGCCTCTGCTTCCCAAGTGCTGGGACTAACGGCATGCACCACCACTGCCTGGCTTCATATGGAGTCCAGACTGACCTCAAAGTATGATCCTTCTGCCTCAGCTTCCTGAGTACTGGGTTACAGATGTGCACTACTCCCGGCTTATATGAAACACAACCCCCGGCCTGGCACCTCTTAGGTAAGAGGCTTGTCATGGAGTCTTGTCCGCCTTTGAACTTATTCATCAAATCAGCTGGCCTTGATATTATGACTGTCTTTTTGCCTTTATCTCTTTAATCCTGGGATTATAGGCTGTGCCACCAAAGCTGGCTGTGTGATAGGCTTTACACGCACAGCAAGCATGTAAGACCAATTCAATAAAGGTTGGGTTGTTTGGGACAGGATCCCGTTCTGTAGCCAGGCTGGCTTGGCACTCACTACATGGTCACGGCTGGATTTGAACTTGGAGCAATTCTCCTGCTTAAAAGTAGAGGGCTGAAAGTTTACTAAGAGTGTGTTTATTAGGCATGAGGACCTGTATTTAATTTTTAACACCAGAAGAAAGAGGACATAGATTAAGTAGGGGCAAGCTCAGGGATAAATCATGATGTAGATGGAAAGAATTTCTACTATAAAGACCTAGCAGAAAAGAAGCTACAGTCAGGGAGCCTTCAGCTCTGAGAACAGCAGACCTCATGCCCTTCCTCCAGCTGCTCTCCCAGAGGCCCCTGAGCTACTGGGCTGGTATGAGGCTGACTTCTGGGTATAAAACCTCTTCAGTGGATCTGCAGACTCCAAGAAGCTGAAATGAAGGGGCTCTGAGGCAAACAGCACAAGACCTGCTGGAGTCAATGCATTTGACTCTGCCTAAACTCAGGACTTAAAGTCAGCCATCAGCTGGTTCCTGGGAGTACAACCAGACCTGTCCTGGGCTTGCACAAGAAGGGAAGGATGTACACCACCAAGGGCAGCCAGGGTGCCACGGCTGGCAGACAGCTCTGAGTGAGAATGTGCAGGGGACCTAGTGGGAGTGACTAGAAGCCACACTCTAGGTGTGAGCTGCCTATACTAGGATCTCACCAGCCCATAGCATCCTGCCTGGACATACCTCAATAAATGCGGGGAGCTCTGGAGCCCTTTGGCCAACCTGGGGCTTAAACATAAGTCATGAAAAGCTAAAGCCAGCCTTGGCATGAACCAGTGTATGTATGAGTTCTGTCATGAAGCAGTCTACCTCTATAGGCCTCACCATTATCCTTGGAGCTAATAGTACAGGCAGGACAGGGCTACTCAGCTATCCTGGAGGCTGCTCCTCAATTCCCTTGAGCTCCACCTGGAACACAACATTTTAGGCCTACCATAGATCCTCAATGGGAGGGACAGACACATGTCCTGCAACCTCATTTAGTAACCCGTGCCAACTGCCCAAGAAAGACTCTATGACTTGGGGATGCAGAAACTGTTTTATGAATGAAAAGTGTCACACAGAGGTGGGATATGGGTGCTGCCGAAGACACTGACTCTCTCCCTTGGGGTAGGGACACTTGGTATGGGCCAATGGCTCAGTTGTAGGGACAGAGTCAGTGTCCAAGGCCCACAGACCCAAGATGTTACCAGCAAGGATTGTTCATAAGCTGTGAATGAAGGAGAAGGCAGTTGGCCCCAGAAGGTTAGTTCACCCTGTGCTGTGCTGTTTCCCATGAGTCCTGCTCAGTCCTGGCACCAGACTTTGGACAGACATAAACTTCTCTTCTTCCAAAGTGGCTTATAGGACCATGTGAGTGTGAGTATGTGTGTGTGACAGAAGGTGAGAGGGGGGAAAGGGAAAGGGGGAAGAGAGGAGAGAGTGTCAGTTCAGAGTAGAGGCTGGCAGCTGGTAGAAGAGGCTTCCAAGAAATCAAAATACTTAGGGAAAAAAGGGACAGCAAGCTCAGCTACAGAAGCTACAGCCTGGGCACAGGTATGGTGAGAGGAGGGCATCTAGGAGCTCTGGGGCAGGGGACATGGGATAAGTATGGGCACTGGGTGTAGGAGGTATACATAGGAGAGGAGCTGAAGCGTATAGTATGTATGTGTATCATCAAAGGGACCTGGGGAAGACCCTGGATGGTGACCCCTGTGAGCTGCTAGCTGAGCTATGGGGGCTAGGGCAGGTGTCCAGAGCAGTAAAAGCCCATGGGAGCGTGTATGCAGGATGTGGGCAGGTGAAGGCCACAGTCCTATACAGACCATGTAAGACACACAAAAAGCCAAAAAGTAAAGTTCCAGGAGAGTGATGCAACAACAGCCTGGTCTCTGAAAAGCACATGGTATTCCCAATATAGAAGCAGCCCCCTCTCTACCCTGTCTGGACACCAAAGCAGGCTCACCTGGTGTCAAGACAATAGGCTCAGGCTCCCCCCGGTTTCCATAGTAGCAAACAACATCTTCTTTTGCTGTGCTGTGAATGGAAGCCAAAAGTCAGAGAAAGTCAGATGGGAGCCACAAGCACCCCTGTTCCCAGAACTTCCCAGTGATCCCATGGCCTCGGCTCGTGACCAGCACAAAGACAATGGCTCACTTCAGCCCAGCTCTGGGCCTGGAAAGCCAGGCCACAGAGACAAAAGGCCCTGTCCATGCTCACAGGTACACTCCTGACTCACTACTGAAACCAGCAAGGAAACAATGTGAAAGTTCCTCATAGCTCTCTAAATGTTCCATGGCATGGACACAGACATGTCATGACAACTGCATCTTACCCCCAGCCCTTCTGGTGGGTCACAGCTGCCACCATATGGCTAATCTCTAAAGTGCTTCTGATGGGTAGCCTCAGAGCAGGCTTCTGAACAAAGTGACAAAGGCTATTTTCTCCTAATTAGCATTTTACAACTATTTACACATGGTAGCTGCTGAAAACACCCCAGTTCCTCCAGTAACCCTTTCAGCTGGAACTCACAAGTGACTGAGATACCTTCCAAATGCACATCTACAGATGGGGTGGCTTTGGTTACAGAGACGATTCCTCTTGTTCCACATAGACACATACATGCCTAGCAGTCCCCAGTCTGGGTGCACATCCCTTTCAGATTCTTCCTCACTCTAATCCTCACAACTTTCTTAAGATGTTTAGCAATAAATTTTGAAGATTTTGTTTCTGGGGGAAATTTGCCTGTGTGTGTGTGTGTGTGTGTGTGTGTGTGTGTGTGTGTGTGTGTGTGTGTGTGTGTTTGTGTGTGTGTGTGTGTAAGGACCCATAGAATTAATTATCCATGTCAGTGTCCCTGTCACCGCTGCCATGAATAACATGAATAATACAAAAAGGCAGTGTGTGTGTGTGTGTGTGTGTGTGTGTGTGTGTCCAGGTACAGCCATGACCAGGACAAATTTCCATTGCAGACCTTGGTGTCTGTCTGTCTGTCTGTCTGTCTGTCTCTCTCTCTCTCTCTGTGTGTGTGTGTGTGTGTGTGATTTATTGTTATTTTTGATTGTGTGTGTAAATGTACTTGTGGAGGCCTGAGATATAGGGTTTCAGGAACCATTTGCCATAGACGCTGGGAACTGAACTCCAGTCCTCTGCAAGCACTGTATGCATGCTTACCCACTGAGCCATCTCTCCAGTCCCAGCCCTTGTTTTGAGACAAGGTCTCATTATAGTCCTAGCTGGACTGCAACTCTTTATGTAGATCAGCTGACCTTGAACCCACCGAGACCTGCCTGTCTCTGTCTCCCAAGTGCTGGGAGTGAAGGTGTGCAGCGCCACACCCAGCTTGGACCTGGTCTATCAGTACCCGACTGCTACCCTGCGACCTCAGAAGCCTGACTTGTGGGATTGCTCTTTAGCTGAACTCTGACCCAGCAGGGTCTATAGAAAGGAAGGCTGCTCAGATTTCTAGAGGCCCAACTGCAGAAGCTACTGTGTATCTGCCCAGAGAACAGCAGCCTTGTTTCCAGCTGTTTGACAGCTACTGAGCAACCATTCCTACCTGCATCAGAGCCATGGCTCTGGCCTCTTGGGGCTGGATCAGACACACATGAACTGCTGCTGAAAATGCACACACAGCTCCATGCTTGGAGAGGAAAGCAAGCATAGGTTTATGGCCTCCAGGAGCAACCAAAGAGAGAAGGAAGGATGGTAGGTAGCATGCCCTTTCAGCTCCCACTCCGGGCCTTCTTCCTGACCATTGTACCTCACTCAGCTTCCATACTGAGTCAATCTATCCATGTAGTCCTGGAATGACACAGGACACACCATACACAATGGATGTTCAAGACATGCTGGGCCTAGGGCTCACCTATGGACCTGCCCCTGTGGTAAGAGGCAGCTGAGGACAGACATCTGGGTACAGGATGACATCAGCTTCCCTCAGGAGGAAATCCCTAGCTAATAGCATTCACTGATATCAGGGATAAAAGAGATGAGGATATTTAACTCATTGAAAGGGAAAGCATATCAAACTTGTGTTCCTATAACCACATCTCCAACATGAGAACCACCTGGGAGCTCAAGTACATAGTCAAGACAGACTGACTCCAGCTGTTATGAGGCATCCCCACAGGAGGTGATAGATGCCCAGCTGGAGCTGCCCCAAGCAAGAGTCCACTGCCAGCTTTCCACTGCTGTTCTGTCACGGCAGGGAGCCAGCAGCCTCACACTGTCTCAAGAAACCCTGAGCTCTAGGTCCTATTCTCAGTTAGTGGGTCCGAGACAATGGGTCCTCAGATGCTTGCCAAGCACCCCTCAAATGAAGTCCTGGGGAGGCCACCACTCTGACTGGGATAGGGATCTGTATACAGAAGTGCTGAAGACCTAGTTACCAAAGCAGACCCACCTCAGGTCAGCTGCTATGAGGTTAAAGCCGTTGTACAGGTGGCCCTCTGTAGACACCTTCTTCAGGTAGGACAGGCTGTCCATATCACTGGTCAGAAAGTGAGTCACAAGTTCACCTGTGGGCAGGGCACACATATCAATGGCCAAGGAAGCAGCCATGCATTCCTGCCCCAGGGAAGACTGAAATAGGGCCTCAGGGGAGAACATAAGAAAAGGGGTTTGTTCCACTGAGGCTCCATCATCTGAAGTTAGCCTACCTTGCTAACTGGGCTATTATGGAGAATGGTTTTAAAAATATTTTCTAGGGCTGGGTGGTTGTGCCACACACCTTTAATTTCAGCACTTGGGAGGCAGAGATAGGTAGAACTCTGAGTTTGAAGTCAGCCTGGTTCCAGAAGAGCCAGGTTACAGAGAGAAGAAACCCTGTCTTGAAAAACAAAACCACCTCCAAAGCTACACAGAGAAACCCTGTCTCGGAAACCCCCCCCCAAAAAAAAGAAAGAAAAAACCACATAAACACACACACACACACACACACACACACACACACACTCACTCACTCTGATTGCACCCTTAGGTAGGAGACAGATCTCAATAGTAAACCCTTGCCTAGCTTGCTCGATGCCTGGGTTCAACCTCCACACAGATGAAGGAATGGATGAATGAAAAAAAATAAAGTTCACCTATTATGCCTCTATGTAGAAATTCAGCATTAAGAAAGATGAAACTCAGGACTGGAGAGATGGCTCAGCAGTTAAAAACATTGGCTGCTCTTTTAGAGGTCCTGATTTCAATTCCCAGCACCTACATGGCATCTTATAACCATCTATAATGGGGTCCAATGTCCTTTTTTGACATGCAGGCACACATGCAGACAGAACATTCATATATATAAAATCCATAAATAAATAAATCTCAAAAAAAAATAAAAGAAAGATCAAACTTAAGTCAGGGGACAATGTCATAGTGCAGGGAGTCATGAGCCTGGAGGACACTCCCTGACAGAATCACATTGGCAATGCTTGGCCATCTCTCCCCAGCTCTTCTTCCTGTCACCGTTGTGTGAAGGGCATGGGGCTCACCAGCATAAGCCCTGGCAGGGTGCCTTTCTTCCTCACAGTACCAGAGAGACCTGCCCACCTCCATTGGTCTGCCGGTCTTACTTAAGCTTCACTCCAATGTTCTTGTCTTTGCCCTACCTAAGCCCTGCCCAACCCCATAGATCCCATACCTCTACCACGGGCGTATGGCTCTTGCCGGGGCTGCAGGTAGTTGGTGAGTGCTCCCAACTTTCCACGTGTGCTGATGCCCAGCCATGTTCCTCCTGCCTTGCCTTCCTCCATGTCGAGTCCTACAGCAGATGACAGCATTACCACCAGTCAAGTTCCTGTGATGAGTTCCACTGGTACTCTCTGCCCAGTCCTCATGAGGAATGCTCCATAGCTCCTCAGTGCTGCTGCCACTAGATCCCACAGTAGGTTACACAGGCCCGCCCTATAAGCCATAGGAGAGGAGCTGGGAGGTATGGCCTGGAGATGAGCATATAAGAGAGAGACCCTAGACAATAGAAGTGTCCTGGACAGACTATTAGCTCACTACACACAGTCTGTCCTATGAGAAAGTATGTTTATATGAGTATGCGTATATAATATAAATGTGTTATTTGCACACCTGTGTGTGCTGGCACATGCACCTGGCCCAAGCAGAGTCTACAGGAAGACAACAGGCATTTGCTCTAGCACTCTCCACCTTAACCCTCATAACTGCATATCACTATGTCTGGAACTAGGTGGAGGCTGAGCCTCAGTGGCCCTGTCTCTGCCCTCTGCAGCTCTGGGTTACAGGCACACAAGGCCATGCTGGTGGACACTAGCATTTGAACTCAGATCCTCATGTTTGTGCAGCAAGTAAAAAATCAACTATAACAGAAAAAGAAATATAAAATGTAAACACAGGAAAGAAAACAAAAAACACCCAAGGCAACCCGCTAGAACTAGAAGGTAAGTGGGCTGAGAACCAGAGAACCAACATGTACTTGTCCACTTATTGTTATGTTTTGAGTCAGGGTCTAATGTAGCTCAGGCTGGCCTTGAATTCACTGTGTAGTTGAGGCTGGCCTTGAACATCTGATTCTCTTGCATTACCTGTGCCTGGTTTATGCAATGCATGCTAGGCAAGTACCAACTCAGCTAGCCACCTCCCTAGCCCTACTTTGTTTTGTAAGTCAGAGTCTCACAAGACAGCCTAGAAGGCCTTGACTGGGACCTCATGGTGACACTCCTGTCTCAGACTCAAAAGTTTTGGGATTTCAGAGCTACATTACCATGCCTGGTTTAGAAAATGAAATTTTAAATAGCCCATTTAAAACAGTATTGAAAACACTTAGAGCCTTGAATGCTTGGGCTCAAAAGATCAGGTGTGACTACTGTGCTCAGCTCCAAAGAACAATAACAGAGCCTGGTGCTGGCATCCAGACACACAGATCAGTGTGACACAGAGTCCAAGCAGACCCAACAGGTATGCTCAACTGATTTCAATAGGCAATGCCTCAAGCCAGAACTGGGGAGACAGTTACTAATGCTCACCTTGGAAGCATGGCGACCTGTTTGATTTCCTGTAAGAATCAGGATGAGGTGGTGCAAGCAGAGAAAGGCTGACCATGGGAGATTGTGATGAGCCAGACCACATTAATGAGTGGGCTTCAGGCCAAGGGGACTTTGTTTGAAAGGGGGTGCCTGGTGTTCCTGAAGTTGTCCTCTGGCCCCGTGCACACACATGTACATGAACACACACATACACAGAATAAAAATTAATTTGAGACGAGTCAGACTGCCAACTTGAGGCCTTATCAGAAAAATGTTATAGCTTAGGAGAGGAGCAGGTTTCCTGAACAAGACAAAGAAGAACAAGCCATAAAAACTACATTTGTTAAAAATAAAGTGTTCTTGGGCTGGAGAGATGGCTCAGAGGTTAAGAGCACTGGCTGCTCTTCCAGAGGTCATGAGTTCAATTCCCAGCAACCACATGGTGGCTCACAACCATCTACAATGAGATCTGGTGCCCTTTTCCCTCTTCTGACATGCAGGCAAATGTGCAAGTAGAAAATTGTATACATAATAAGTAAATAAATAAATAAATAAAGCTGGGTGTTGGTGGTGCACGCCTTTAATCCCAGCACTCAGGAGGCAGAGGCAGGCGGATCTCTGTGAGTTCGAGGCCAGCCTGGTCTCCAGAGCAAGTGCCAGTTTAGGCTCCAAAGCTACACAGGGAAATCCTGTCTCAAAAACAAAAATAAATAAATAAAAAAGAAAGGAAGGAAGGAAGGAAGGAAGGAGGGAAGAAAGAAAGAAAGAAAGAAAGAAAGAAAGAAAGAAAGAAAGAAAGAAAGAAAAGCAAATGAGCTTTCACTCTGCCCAAGCAACAGAGAACAGATTTACTCTCCTACATAAAACCAAGAAATGGCTGGGTGGTGGTGGCACACACCTTTAATCCCAGCACTCGGGAGACAAAGGCAAGGGGATCTCTGTGAGTTCAAGACCATCCTGGTCTACAAGAGCTAGTTCCAGGACAGCCTCCAAAGTCACAGAGAAACCCTGTCTTGAAAAACCGAGGGGAAAAAAGAAACAAATGAAATGAGCCCATGAGCCTTATGATTGTAGAGTCCCCAGGACCTAGCAGACACTGTGATCTGAGGACAGAACTGAAGATCCAGGGACACTAAGGTGGCCAGAGTTCGTGGGACAAAAAAGCAGAGGCCAGAGCTGTTCCCAGAGATTAACTGTGTGATAGCAGTGAAAGAACCACACAGAAAGACCATAGTGGACAGTGCTCACCCAGGGCAGGGAGTGTGATCTGCTCCTAGAAGCCAGACTGGAAAACCCATTAACTCCTGGGGCTCTGGGTTCAGGAGTTAGAAATACTCAAATGGGGCTGGCTCCTCACCCACCTAACAGGCCTCAAAGCAAAGATCAAACTGTCTCTTGACAATTGGCCTGCATCTAGAAAAAGCTTACTGATGTGTAGGTATACAAAATAAACCCAATACAGGCCTTTGGTGTGGGGTAAGGGGGGCAAGTAGGAACATGAACACAGATATGAAAACATACCCAGACACACACACACAATGATAATGCTCCAAAGGCCAAGCAATGTGGTCCCTTCTCACAGGCTGACCATTTCTTCCTGGACATCACAGCACATGGAGACACATGGGGGCATACTGAGTGGTCAGTTCTAAGGGATGCCTGATTCTGGGGCTGGCTAAATCCCCAAAGCCAGTCATGCCTACTTATACATTCAGCATTTGCATGTAGAAGCAGAGCCATTACCAGCCTTATTTGGCGGGTGCCACCTCACCAAACTAGTGGAGCATAGTAGACAGTTGCTCATTAGGTGTGAGGAAACACTTACCACTGAGGATGTCATTGTTGTCCCCCCAGAAGTCTGCCAGCTTGGATGGTCTGTGGTAGAATTCATCTCTGTTGGCTGCCAAGATGAGCCTGGGAGGGGAAAGTTCAAGGGAAGCCATGTGCTGGGGATTGAACTGCATATGCTCCTTCACGGAGCTGCACCTCTAGCCTCCCTGGTTTAACATTAAATTTACAGCAGCAGTAATAAATAAGAAGCCCCCTCCATTCCTTGACTCATATCCACAGGCACTCTAGGCAGCGCCTGGGAAGCTATGTTCAGAGCGCCTGCTCAGGAGTCAGGCTCTAGAAAGAGGTTTAATCATGAGGCAGGGTAGAAAGGAAACTAAGGAGACATGGAAAGGGTTGAAGTATCTCACCAACTCAAGAGTTGAGAATTCTCACACAGTTAATATTTACAGTTAAGGCTGCCTACATAGAGCAGGTACATGAGATGGTTCAGCAGTTAAGAGCATGGACTGCTCTTCGGAGGACTGGAGTTTGATTCCCAGAACCCACATCAGGAAGCCCACAATCACCTGTGGCTCCATCTCCAGGGGATCTCACATACCTATTATCTGTGGACACCTGAACTTATGTGCATGTATCTGTAAAAATATAAATAGTTTCAAATAATAAAAAGAATTGTGTTTTTAAAAGATTGCCTACAGAGAGACAATACTCTTTTTATAAAGATTGTTTTTCAAATAAGAATGTTAAAACAGTAATGAGCCATGTGTAAGGCCTGACATCTATGTCCTTGAGCATGACCTCACTACCTTCCCCAGACATAAGTCAGAAGTTTGCTGAGAATCTCAAGCAAGACTGAGATATGTTCACAATAAAAGCATCTTCTGTTAACCATGTGACCTTTACCTTATTGGCCACTTAAACCCAGGACCCCTCAGGAGCCACTCTATCCTTGAAGCTCCTTTGCAACCCTTGAGATGACCCTTCCCAAGGCGCAGTATCTTACACCTCTGAGAGGTCCCTTTAGAAGGCACACACTGAGGCGTGTCTGGGGGAATCTGCACCTTTGCCCCTGTATGTATCGATACCCGAGTGTCTCCACTAACCTCTGTGACAAAATCTGTGTTAAAATCTCTTCTCAATAAACTCCAATTCTGCTTCATGTTGACTTACCCTGAGATTTTTGTCTGTGATGAAGTCAAGTTGGGGTGATGGTACACAACTTTAGCCCTAGCATTAGACAGGCAGAGGCAGAGGCAGAGGCAAAGGCAGATCTCTATGAGTTCCAGGCCAGCTGGGGCTACACAATGAGACCTCTATTAAAAAACAAAACAAACAAACAAACAAAGAATCCCGCCCACACTTTACAACATTACCTGAGTGGACATCTCTCAGGCTGTTATAGGAGGCAGCGTGGAAGCGTGCAGCTGTATCTCTGGCCTCTGCCTGATGGCCACTGACAGGTTTTCATGGCTCAGCTTGAGAAGACAGATCTACCAGGGCTTGTGGGACAGTCTCGTTCCATGCCATATCCCAAAAGTGTCAGGCCAGTAAGGATTCTCCCTGGGATCACCAAGCATACATAGGGGCCAAGCTAGAGAGTAGGACACTATCCTCCTTACACCTATCTGCCCCACCCCCTACAAACACTCAAGCAGACCGAGAAACGTGAGCTTCCATCAAAAGGATCCTGAGGACACACTGGACATCAGTGGCTCCATCTTGTTTATGAAAGGATCATGGAAATGGCTCTTGAGCCCTCTGGGCCTCATGTGGAAGCCTCACCACTTCTAGAGTGCCCTATTCCCTTGCTCTTAATCCTCACTTACAGCAGAGAGTCACCTAGGCTAGGGAGAGGAAATTGCTGTCCTTGAGACAGACTGTGGTGGTCTGAATGAAAATGGTCCCACAGGCTCACAGGAGTGGCACTACTAAATGTGACCTTGCTGGAGCAAGTGTGTCACTAGGTTTCAGACACTCAAGTCATTCTCTCTTCCTGCTGCCTACAGATTGGGATGTAGAACTCTCAGCTCCTTTTCCAATCGTACACCGTCTCTGCCTGCATGCTGTCATGCTTCCTACCATGATGACAATGGGCTAAACCTCTGAACTGTAAGCCAGCTCCAGTTAAATGTTTTCCTTTTAGTTGCCATGGTGTCTCATCACAGCAATGAACCCTAACTTAGACACAGACACCCACAGAATAATTCTTTGCACCTTCAACAGGCAAGTTCCAACAAGCCTGTGTCTCCCCATCTCTGTTCTGCCCCTTTTTGGGTAGAGATGTCCTGCTCCTTGACAGTAAAACCAACATTCCCAAGGCCACATTTTTCATTGAGCCCTGCCTGCACAGTGGAGGAAGAAACCACAGTCCCTGAGGTGTAAGCTGCAGTGATAACACAGGGACTGGGTTGGAAGCCCCCATTCTCCCAGAGGTAGGTTCAGCTTACAGCTGGTCCTACTCCTGACAGTAGAGCCAGGAAACCCCTGTTGGTAGCCCATGCTCTCAGTAAGCTCCATGCACAGAAGCAGGCAGGGGCTGCTGGCCCTAGTAACTGATTCTTACATAATTCTAGTAAAGGAAACCTGAAACAAATAAGTAAACAGGGAAAGAGAAAAAGAAAAGCTGACCAAGTAGACCTTCTATCTGAAGATGTTCAACTACTTTAAAAAAAAATAAATGTATTTTCTTGGGGGATAGAAAGATGACTCAGTGGTTGAGAGCACTGGCTGCTCTTTCAGAGGACCTGGGGTTCAATTCCTAGCACCCATATGGTAGCTCACAACTGTCTAACTCCAGTTCCAGGTGTTCTGACACTCTCACACAGATATACATGCAGGCAAAAGACAAATGCACATAAAATAAAAAGAAATAAAATAATAACAATGAAAGACCAAAAGATTTTTAAACTTTATGTAGCCAGATAGGGGTGATGCATACCTTTAATCCCAGCACTCAGAAGGCAGAGGCAGGCTGGTCTCTAAGTTCAAGGCCAGTATGGTCTACACAGAGAAAACCTATCTCAAAAAAACAAAAGGAAACAAATTTTTTCCTTGAACTTTTTGTTATTTTTGTGTATGTTTTGCCTGCATGTATGTTTATGCATCATCCACATGCAGCCTAGAAAAGGAACTGGAGTCCCTGGAACTGGACTTACAGGGAAACAAACCCGAGTCCTCTGGAAGAGCAGTCAGTACTCTTAACTGCTGAGCCATCTCTACGGTACATCAACTACCTATTTTTAGGCAAGAACTGTGTTTGCCTAATTACTGAAGAACACTAACTGCTGGGTTATTTTTATCATAGGTTGAACTCCTGATGGCTTGTGAGGACTTCGTAATTCAGGGATGTGCTAGAGAGATGAGCACCCATATCAAATCCTAGATGAGAGGAGAGACAACTCCCCTAACACTTGGAGGGACTGAAGTACCCATGAAGGTTCATCCATGCTCTGAGTCCAAGTTCCTAGCACCCATGTGAATGCTGGGTGTGTATGGTGGCCTGTCTTTAACTCTAGCCATGGAGCAAGCTAACTAGCTAGGTTACCCACATTGGCAAGCTCTCAATTCAACTGAGACACTTTTCAATGCATAAGGCAGAGAGTGACTGAAGACTTGGAACATGAACCTCAGGCCCCCACATGCATGTGCACAAACGCATGCACACATGTATACCTTAACACACACGTGCACCCACATACATGCATCGGAGTGAAACACTGATATTTCCCCAGTAAATGGAGGGGCATGCTTTTACTATATTTGCATTTATAAAAAATGCAAGTGTCTCCAGATCATGACTCTTTGAGTGACTGGATAGGCTAATTAACTTACTGTGGCTATTGATCAATCTTGTCAAGGTTGTTAGGTTGTCTGTAAGAGTATTTCACATAATCAGTTATAGATTTTGAGGTATACACAATTACCAACCATTGTAATAGGCATTTATTTGCTTCACTTTTGACCTGTTCCTTAAGGAGACATTTTGCTAGTTGAACTCAGGCACTGAGTTCATTTAACTCCAATGATTGCTTTATTGTATTTTATTTTTGCAGTGTTGAGGACTAAAGACAGCTCTCTACCACTGAGGTATCTATACCTCAAGTCCCAAGAGTTTCAAGTATCCCTTCCAGTATTATATTTTATGCTTGACCTGAGAGATTTTAGACCTTAGGGATGTTTATACTGCTCTTTGGGGACTGTGTCTCTTGGGAACATGGCCAAAATATAAAGTACTGCCCAGTTGTCCTTGCAGTGAACAAGTCAGAAGCTATGTGGCTGCAGCTGAGGTGACAGTTGCAACCTGCCACCATCACTGGACATCCCTAGAGTTGGAATAGAAGTAGCTGCCAGGAGTGAACCTCATCCACAAAGTTGGGGAAATATGGTTCATGTTCACTCAGTTACCCAGGGCTGATTCACTGAGATCTGCATTAGATCTCACCTTTCACCTCCACCAGAAACACAGACCACTGTGCTGCAAGCTGGCAGCTAAGCTTCCTCCCAGGGGATAAGAGCATCCAAGTGCAGGAAAAGTCCCCTGGGAAAGCTACCATGCTGACTGATCTCCTTGGAGCACTGGCTTCCCCCTCTGCCATAATGGATTACCACAGGCTAGCAGCTTCAGCATCAGTAGCTCATTGTCTTGTAGCTCTGCAGGCTTCGAGTCTAAAATCATGGCATTGGCAGGGACAGTTGTGGTGATACATTATTTATGGTTTATTAAAGCTTGCCTGAGGATCAGAAAGCAAAGTCAGCCACACCAGGCAAACACCTTTAATCCAGGCAGCCAGAAGCTAGGTGGTGATATACACCTTTAATTCTAGGACTCAGGATTAATAGGTAGATGATCTCTATGAGTCCAAGGCCACCCAGATCTACACAAGATTCATCCAGTCCTAAAGAGAAACAGCTCAGACAAAGATGATCTCAGCGCCTGGGATCACAAGCCTTTAATCCCAGCTTTAGGAAGGTATATAAGACAAGAGCAAGGTCTCAGTATCAGGCATTCATTCTCCAGCAACATTGAGGATAGGAAGACATTCAGTCTCAGGAGTCTCCAGCCACACCGAAGAGAGGCAGCAGGATCAGCCCATTCAGCTGAGGTAGTGGTTAAGAGCTAGTGGCCCACTACTTTGCTTTTCTGTTCTTCAGCTTGAAGTTTGAACCTCAATATCAGTCTCTGGGTCTTTTCTTTTTTTGTGCTACAGAGAGTTGCTGCCAAAGGCCTGTCTTCTGTTTGTTCATACCAGCATTCTTCTGTATGTCTGTACAGAACTGACACTCAGTGGGTTGAATCAAGGCCCACTCATGTGGCTTCATTTTATCTTAATCACTTCTTTGAAGGTCTACCTCTAAAGAGAGTTGTATTCTGATATACTGGAAGTCAGGATTTTTATTTTTTTACTTTTTGTTTTTTTTTGAAACAGGGTCTCAGTATGTAGCTCTTGCTGTCTGGAATTCACTGAGATCCACCTCTCTCTGGAGTTCTGGGAATAAAGGCCTGCGCTACTACACCCAGCTATAGTTAGAATTTTTGTTTGTTTGTTTGTTTTGTCGAGACAGGGTTTCTCTGTAGCTTTGGAGGCTGTCCTGGAACTAGCTCTTGTAGCCCAGGCTGGTCTCGAACTCACAGAGATCTGCCTGCCTCTGCCTCCTGAGTGCTGGGATTAAAGGCGTGCGCCACCACTGCCCAGCTGTAGTTAGAATTTAAACACAGGAACTGTAACATCCTGTGGTTGTGGGTAGCTGTTAGTCACTTTTTTATTGCTGTGATAAAACACTATGACCAAGGCAGCTTAAAAGAAAGTGTTTCGGCGGTTAGAATGCATGATGGCTAAGCAAAGGCATGGTGGCAGGAATAGCAAGAGCTCACATCTTAATCCACAAGTTAGAGGCAGAGTGAGTCACTGGGAATGGCCCAAGTCTTTTGAAACCTCAAATCTCATCACCCAGTGACACACCTCCTCCAATAAGGCCACACCTCCTAATCCTTCTGTAGGGAGCCGTTCCTGCATTCTCCATTACAATGATGGTGCCTGCGGACACCAAATGTAAATTATTTCACAGGCGCTGGGTAATTTCCATTCCTTTGATCTCTGCCTATCCCGTGGCTCATTTGGCCTGAGGAGCTGAAGCCATTCATAGGGTAACATGTCCCAGGCAGCTGCTTGCCAGCCTTTATTAAGGGAAAGGATTCTTGGCTCAGGGTCTCCGCTCTGGTAAGCTTATGCTCTCCTCTCTCAAGACGCATTAAAGCTTTTCTGCAGAAGGATCCGAGTGTCCTGTGCGTGTATTTCTTGCCGGCGAGAACATATAGCGCGCGGGACATCTGGTGCCGAAACCCAGGAACTTGTTAACATCTCCGGCATTGCGGAGACCCCTCTAACGGGGCGGATTCAGAACTGCAGGGTGGTAAGTTCGGAGAGGTATGCCTTATTCTGACACCTTCTTTTTTGACTTTGCTTTTAATTTGTCACCACTATGGGATGGAAAAGCCTTAATTCTAGTCTTTATTCTAATTTTGTTCACATTGGTCTTATATTATGCCCACCGTGGCTGGTGTTCCAGTTCGAGACCAAGCTTACCCCAGGTAGCCTCCAGCATAATGGGCTCTTCAAAACAGAGAGACCTAATTAAAAACTGTCTAGAGATTGAGGCTTGCCGTCCCATGGTAGCAGAGAGTCAAAAAACGCTTAAAGAGGTACAGGATAATATATCAGAAACCGAACGAGATGAGAGAATAGGAGCTCGAAAAAGGAAGGACATGTCCAAGGAAAAAGGCCCTCCCCAGGATATAAAAAAAGGGGGAGAGAAAATAGGGAATAACCGGTCACACCCCGGTAAATTTAAGAGAAATAAAGACTCAAAACCTAGCCTCTGCCCTACAACGAAACTAGAGGCCTTGGAGCTGAGCAGCTCAGACTCTGAGATTTTAGACTCTAGCAAGGAAGCAGAGCTAGAGGAGGAGGCAGCACGATATAAAGAGGACAGATACCACCCCGATAGATATCGGCTGCCAAAAGTGAAAGCAAATATGAGGCCATCGCCTGTTAATCCAGCGGGTGTACTTCCATCAACACCCCCATTATTTGGTACCGACTCCTTCTTACCATTAGAGGAGCGGAGGAAATTACAGATGGCTTTCCCAGTCTTTGATAGGGGAAAAGGCCGTGCATGTTATTCAACACTTCTTGAAGGTCTGGAATGCCTGGGGCTTTAAAGCCTCATAAACATTAAAGCTCAGGGCCATACTAAGGCCAAGCGCCAAACCTCAAAACCTAAAAGGCCAAAAGAAAATGGTAAAATGGAAAGATATCTTAACTGGTCTTTGGAGAGGCCCGGATCCTATTCTCATAAGATCCAGGGGAGCTATTGTGTTTTTCCACAGGATGAAGAAAATCCTCTGTGGATCCCAGAAAGACTCACCCGAAGAGCCCCTTCGGACCTTCAAAAGTCGGAACTCCACCCTTTCCCTGGGAGTTGAGAGCCGCTATTGTTATCCAGATTAACTCCTGTCCTTGGCGGAGAGATTGTCTCGCTTAAGGGGTGGGGATGGGATTGTTTGATGCAGCCGTTTGGGGATTGGTGTTACTTCTGGCTGGTCTGTAAGCTCGAGGCTCAAACTAAGAGAGGCAAGATGGTTATCGCCCAAGCGCTTATTTGGCTAACTATGCTTAAGCAATAGGCCACCGGCCAGACAGCTCTTGCACACCCGGAGCCTAGGCTCATTGCACAGGGTAGAGTGTCTGGTTTGAGCAGCCCATGAGGGTGTTGAGCAAAGGCATCGCACAGAGTTGCCTAGTATGCAGGCTTCTCTGAGAGGCATGTTGTCCTGCATAAGGGTTGCCTGCCCCAGCCTCCCTTTCCCAGAACAACGGCAGAGGACAGGTCGAGAGCGCTTCGGGTCAAGCTAACAGCCTGATGGCGACTCTTGTACACAGTCTTAATGTTTGATTTGGGAAGGTACAACCTCTGCCTCTATCCCTCAACATATGGGTGACCTATTTGCTTGTAAAAATATAAAGCCTTATCATTAATTAATAAAAAAAGGGGGATATGTAGGGAGCCGTTCCTGCATTCTCCATTACAATGATGGTGCCTGCAGGACACCAAATGTAAATTATTTCACAGGCGCTGGGTAATTTCCATTCCTTTGATCTCTGCCTATCCCGTGGCTCATTTGGCCTGAGGAGCTGAAGCCATTCATAGGGTAACACGTCCCAGGCGGCTGCTTGCCAGCCTTTATTAAGGGAAGGGATTCTTGGCTCAGGGTCTCCGCTCTGGTAAGCTTATGCTCTCCTCTCTCAAGACGCATTAAAGCTTTTCTGCAGAAGGATCCGAGTGTCCTGTGCGTGTATTTCTTGCCGGCGAGAACATATAGCGCGCGGGACATCCTTCCCAACAGTTCCACCAACAGGACACCAAGTATTCAAACACATTAGCCTATGGGGGGGAGGTCATTCTCAATCAAACCTACGGAGACTTCTACGTTCCTACTTCAAAAGCCATCTGTGAAGCCATAGTAAGCCCTGGAGACCAAGCTTGACTTTGTGATCAATCTTTTCTCTCTTACAGAATTTCATGTTGCCCAGGTTGGCCTTGAACCTCCTGTTTGCCTCCCCAAGTGCTATGATTACAAGGTATGAGCTACATCTGGTTTCCAATTGATATTTAAGGCTCAGGTGACTTAAGCCTGTTTTCTAATTATCCTATTGTTGACTGAATCAAGGTTGGTCCCCAGGGTCTCAGACTAACTGGATGTGAGGGTGATTTGCAGTGAGGTTCAGGTGGTGACTGGTGAGTCCCAGAGATTGCCATAGAGGCCAGGATTGCTGTTCTGCATAGTGACTCAGCATGAGAACCTCACTGAAACAACTCAGATCATTTCTAGAACGTGTCTTAAATGTTTGAAAACATTCCAAGCACTGGGCGGTGGTGGCCCACGCCTTTAATCCCAGCACTTGGGAGGCAGAGGCAGGTGGATCTCAGTGAGTTTCAGGCCAGCCTTATCTACAAAGCAAGTTCTGGGACAGCCAGGACTGTTACACAGAGAAACCCTGTTTCAAAAAACAAACAAACAAACAAAAAAGGCAAGAAAGAGAGAAAGAAAGAAAACACTCTAGGCAAATGCATTAGAGAGTAGTTTCAAATTCCACTTCTAGTTGTGGGCTAAATCTCTGCCTTATTCTTTATGTGAACAAACACTGACATGTCCTGGGGAATGAAGCGGCTCCTGTCTGAGTTCACACGTTGGGAAGCGTAGGACAGGCTAGCCCCCAGTTCACCTTTCTCTGCCCACCGTTTCCCACATCCTTGGCTAGTACTCCAGTTTCCTCACGCTTCAGATCAAGAGTCAAAAACCCTATGGATGCTTTCCTCAATCTGCCACCACCCAGACTACCTCAAAAGAGCTTGCTCACTGTCATAGCCACCCCAATTCTGCAGCTGTGCCCTAATCACAACCCACAGAACTTCACACCGCCCCTCTGTCTTGCCACACTTGCACATGAGCTCTGAGTCCATGCTCTAGGGTGGTACTCCTCCCAGTGCCCCAGGCTAAGCAGCCACTGTCCAGGATAGCAGGGCCAAGCCTGTGTGGGTTGCCTCCAGAGACCAGAATTTAGCCATTCAGAGCCTGGCCCACCCACCCAGCGGTCTGCGTTTGTCTCCTGCATACATGGCACCCCAGTGGTGAGGAGCAGCCATGTACCCCAGGCCCAGTGCAGCATGGCAGACAGCATTCATTACCTGTATGCATTTTTGGAAACAGGACGAGGATCAAACTTAAAGAAGATGATGCACATGGGTTGCAAGGGTGGCTTTGCTCACACGGTCACAAGGTCTGTGGGAAAAGGAGAACGGTGAGTTGTGAACAGCAGTGTCAGAGGGCCTTTTGGATACCTCCATGGTCCAGAACACACCACCAGTGAGTGGGGCTGGACAAGCGAGACGAGGTGCTTGGTAACATCAGACATTGTCCTTTACCTGGGCTCATCAGCATCACCTTGTAACTCCACCCCATTACACCCTCTGACCCTGGACACACCACATGGGGGTGGTGAGTGGGTACTGGAAGGGGCAGCAGCAGCAATAGGAACCACATGTGAATCCTCTCCCCCAAAATGGCACCGAGTACTCCCCATGAGCCATTGAGGGAGGTACTTTCATTTCAGCCCACGACACCCCAAGGCCAGGCATCAGGGCTTACTCACCTGGTATGATCTGTGACACATGTCCCCACAGGCCTTTGTTCAGCACACACACCTACCATCCCAAGGGACTTAATGGTAGGCAGAAACCTGTGCTGGGCATATGCACACACATTTGTGTGCTGAGTGAGCATGGACTAAGTGTGTGATCCCTTGTCACATGGACCCCAGGCCTCAGAGTCCTGGGGAAGCAGACAGGCTCAGGAAAGCTTTCAATGGAAAATGCTACAATGTGTGTGCCCCCAGACTATCTGGCAAACTGGGGTGATGGCTTAGCAAGTAAGAAATCTGGATGTGGGGCTAGAATGTTGTCTTAGTGGTTAAGAGCACTCACTGCTCTTCCATAGGCCCTGGGTTCAATTCCCAGCACCCATTGGTGGCTTACAACCATCCGTAACTCCAGTCTCATAGCATCTATTCTGGCCTCTGTGGGTACCAGGTACACACACACAGTGCACACTCATACATGCAAGCAAAACATTCATACACAAATTTTTTTTTAATTAAAAGGGGGTGGTCTCTGAGAAATTGTGCCTACCTAGTATTCTATGAAACAGAGACAGGTTCATACTGTGGGGCCAGGAACCCTGAAATTCAGTGACCTTGGCTATCAAGAAAGATTGACATGCATATTACAAACCAGCCATGGTTTGATTCTAGGAAAACAGAAGCAGGATAGAGAAGGTAACAGAGGAAAAAAACAAGGTTCACAAAGTACAAAAAGGAACTTTTAAAAGTTCTTTGAGAAATGAGGGCTATAGGAATTGCAAAGCCCAGTAGATCTGTGTGTGTGTGGAAGGGTGAGGCATTGAGAAGTGGGAAATCCACGAGCATTCTAAACACAGCTTAATGAGACAGCCCAGCAGTTATCCAGAGGCAGTGCAAGGAACTGACATCATGCGGGACCTCAGGAGGGCCATGGCCCTCCTGCCTGTTGCTGTGGATGGGGGCTCCTGCACTAACAATACACACAAAAGCAGCTCCCAGTGGCAGACAAGAGACCTTTGGTCCTCCCTAGGCTGTGTACCCAGCTACTGGGCAGAGCCACTAGCAGAGGTGGTTCTGGCCACTGGACACCAGATATAGCCAGAACAAGGGTGTTTCTCCAGTTCAGCTGTAGGATCTGCCATCCTGGCTGGCCCAAGCGGGCAGTAGACCAGCCCTCTAGTTGGAGTCGTGAGAGGGCTCCATGGTCCACAGGAAGGCCATCGATGTGTCTCCAGGCAGCCTGGAGTTGGAGGTGCTGGCAGAGCCCAGGGCTGCGGCCTCGATGAAGACGCAGTCATTGGGAGAGAAGGACCAGAGGAAAGCCAGCCCCTGGGAGGGGACCATCAGGAACTGCCTTTCTCTCCAATCCCTCACCCCCCACTCAAGCCAGGCCCGCTGCCCAACAGCCCTCTGCCCTCTCTGGTCAGCAAACCCCACATATCTTCCTTACTGTACCTGTCCCATAGCAGATCCTTCCTTCCCCTGAGCCCAGATATTTTCCCCAAGAAGCTGCTGGCAAGCCCCTGTGAGTGCCAGGTGTCTCCAACTCAGCACCCATGGAGTTCTGAAGCTCTGTCAGGGCCTGGTGGCGTCCACCACAAGGGTCCTTAAAGATGGAATAGGATTCTGCAATTGCCTAAGACCCGATTAGTCAGTCACCATGAAGAGAGAGGAGAAAAGAAAACAAAACTCGCTGGAGGAGCTGGAGAAATAGCTTAGCAGTTAAGACCACTGGCTGCTCTTCTGGGGACCTGGGTTCATTCATTTCCAGAATGCACATGGTGGCTCACAACCATCTGTAACTCCGTGTCAGGGAATCCAATGCCTTTTCTGGGCTCCATGGCCACTGCACATAGGTGGCACACAGACATACATGTAAGAAAAACACCCACACACATACAATAAAATGAAAAAAAACCAAAACCCCTGTCTGGACACTTGTGGACATGGGCGAGGAGGGTATGGAGCCTGCTGAGCACAGGAGGCTGCAGTGCCAAGTGCTGATCTCTGGGAGCACTAACAAGCCTGAGACAAACCACACTAACAAGTGCTAGCCCAGGGACTCGGATCTGTGCCAAAGGTTCTTGAGGTTACAAGTGCAGAGAGAGTCCAGAGCACCCAGATCTCACACCACCTGTCCCTGGACAGGGGCTCACACTGTGTTCTCGGCCTGCCACGCAACATTTAGCACTTCACTTCCTGGGGTGATTTCCATCAATTCAAGTATACAGCTCTGCTTGGGGCTCTCCCTGGCAGTCAAGGTGTGTGCAGTGATCAGGCCTGGATTATCCACACTCTGTACATTCCAACTAGTCTCTTTGGAATGTCTTTTGGGACAAGTCCTAACTGACATCAAGCCTTGGGCAATGTCAAACAGGTGGCTATGTCACTATGACTTGTGATGATGGCCTTGGGCCATGTAGCTATCAGCTGCATACACAGTAAGTCAGCCCCATAGACTAAAAATGTGTCAAATCCACAAATGAAGTCCCAGTAAAACTCTAGGTACCCAGGTTAGCAGGTCGCTGGCAAATCTCATGTGTGTTGTTTCACACATTACTGCTTAGAGAACTGAGCAGGGCATGCAGCTCCAATGAGAACTGGCGAATAGGAGCCTCTGCTGGCATCACCTGGATTCTGTACACTGTCCCTTTTCTATTGTGTCTCTTAATCTGTGCCCATCCATCCATCCCTTGAAATAAACTATGAACATGAATACAACAGCCTTTTTGAACTCTGCATCCTCCTATCAAACTACCTTGAGTAAAGGTGGTCTTGGGGTTTCTTTATCAACATCTAAACTTCAGCCCTGCAAGAAATCACCATACAGTGGCTCAGAGAGGAGAGTACCCTGGCTTAAGGCCATGCAGTGGCCTCTGCTTCCTGATGAAACACTAACCCTCTCATTCCCTTCCCCATCCAAGAGCTGCTAGATTCACTACACTCCTCATGAAAGGCTGGACCCTACAGGCTCCACTCCATGCAGGCCACTTCCACAGCCCAGTCCACTGAGCCCAGTTGTACCTGCCTCTTTGCCCCAGTAAGTTCTCATAGGGCCAGAGAACTGTTGTTGGAGCCTGTGTCTGATCATAAGCTGTGTAACTGGTCAAACCCAGATTAAACACAGCCACACTACATAGTAAGGAAAGATTAGATCAAACATGACAGAAACCCACTAGGGAAAACATTAAATTCTGTTGCTCCAAGTCTGATGTCTATGGCACGCAGTGAGATGTAGGCTCCACAGGGCTTGGCCAGCCCCAACCCACAGTCCTTTTGCCTGGAGCACAGATGAGCCAGCTCCACTCATTGCCTCCAGGCTCTGCCCTCAGTGACATTTCACATTCCTGGCACCCCCAACATTCAAGGGTTTCTATCACAGCCTATGCTTCATCCTTATAGTTTTAAACGTCATGTACTCAGGAAATCTAGCCCTGCTGCACGCTGCCTGGCCTAAGACTTTCCTAGAAAAAAAAAAAAGGTTGTGAACTCCTTGGGGTTGCATATCAGATGCTCTGCATATCATATATTTACATTATGATTCATAACAGCAGCAACGTTACAGTTACGAAGTAGCAACAAAAATAATTTTATGGTTGGGGTCACCACAACATAAGGAATTGTGTTAAAGGGACAGAGCATTAAGAAGTTTGAGAACTTTTGGTCTAGGAGCAGGCCTCCATGTCCCTGAAATTCTTGCATCCTGTAAGCCTGCAAAACCATCACCATGTGACAATAACAAGTTCTGCTACTAGCTTGAGAAACATAGCCACCAGATCCCCTTGGACCTTGGCTGTAGCAGATCTCAAAGGCTTTAGTCAAAAAGCAAACAGGGCTGGAAAGATGGCTCAGTGCTTAAGGGTATGCACAGCTCTTGTAAGAGGATCTGGGCTCAGTTCCCAGGACCCATATAATGGCTTGCAAATGTCTGTAGCTCTAGGGACCTGACACCCTCTTTTATCCTTTGTAGGATTCATACATGCAAGCAAAACACTCATATTCATAAGAAAACAGTATGAAGCCTCAGAACCCCTGCCTTTCCTAAGTAGCCTCTTTACAGCAGGACACCCTGGCAACACACAGCACTCTTCTTCTTTGGGGCTTTTTTTTTTTTTTTTTTTTTTGTCTTTTTCAAGACATGGTTTCTCTGTGTAACAGCCCTGGCTGTCCTTGAACTCACTCTGTAGACCAGGCTGGCCTCGAACTCAGAGATCCTCCCTCCTGCCACTGCCTCCCAAGTGTTGGGATCAAAGTACTGCACCTCCCAGCAGCACTCCTCCCTCCCTCCCTCCCTCCCTCCCTCCCTCCCTCCCTCTCTCTCTCTCTCTCTCTGTTCCAAAACAGGCATAACAATTTTTAGTTGAAAATACAGTCTCTGAAAATAGGGAAATAACAAAAGCAAAACAAGAAGGCCAACAAGCTCTCAGAATTGAAAAGTGTGCCCATTGTGCTGGCTGATTTTATGTCAACTTAACAGTCATCTGAGAGGAGGGAACCCCAACTGAGAAAATGCCACCATAAGACTGGGTTGTAGGCAAGCCTGTAGGGCATTTTCTTTTCTTTTCAGATTTTATTTATTATATATACAGTGCTCTGTCTGCACACCAGAAGAGGGTACCAGATCTCATCACAAATGGCCATGACCCACCAGGACCTCTGGAAGAACAGCCCGTGCTCTTAACCTCTGAGCCATCTCTCCAGCCCCAGCATTTTCTTAATGGAACCTATTGTGGGTGGTGATACCCCTGGGCTAGTGGTCCTAGGTTCTATATGAAAGCAGGCTGAGCAAGCCACAGGCAGGACTACTCCATGACCTGTGCATCAGTTCCTTTCTCCAGGTTCTTGACCTGTTTGCATTCCTGTCCTGACTTTTTTTTTAATTAAAATTAAAAAACAATCTTATTTTGCATTCCAATCCTAGTTCCCTCTCACTCCCCAAACTACCACCCCTGTCCTGACTTCTTTTGATGATGAACTGTGATGTAGAAGTCAAATAAACCCTTTCCTTCCCAGTTTGCTTTGGGTCATGGTGTTTCATCACAGCAATATAACACTAAGACACTCATAGTCAGAGAATATTCACAACTCCCTGAATGCAAAGCACTACATACAAGTGCTATATTGTCAAAGTCCATATAGCAACTCTGTAGTGATTCCAAGAGCCCTACATTCTACTTCACCTGACAGAAAGGACAAGATCCTCCCCTGAATGAGGAGGACTCTAGACCTAAGTGGCTGATCTCCATCGCCAGGTCTGGGGCTTTACTTCATATTGTCAAGCATAGGGCTTGACACCCACAGAACAGCCACACAATACAGACTCCTTAGCCATGCCTGAACCACGAATCTGGACACCTGGGCCAGAGGGAAGCCCATTTCCCCAACTCTAACACATCTATAAGTTACTTCAGCAGGCAGACAGATCCTGATCTACTGACATCTCACTCTTTTCAAATGAGTTTTCAGTGTTCTGCCCTGGAGCCTTTGATGGGTGAGGTCCTGTAACCTCCTGAAATGCCTTCAAGGCACCTTTCCAATGTGGCTTGTTTTTGTTTTTAAGATTTATTTATTTATCATGTATACAGGGCAGGCCAGAAGAGGGCACCAGATCACATTACAGATGGTTGTGAACCACCAAGTGGTTGCTGGGAATTGAACTCAGAACCTCTGGAAGAACAGTCAGTGTTCTTAACCCCTGAGCCATCTCTCCAGCCCTGTTTTTTTTTTTTTTTTTTTTTTTTTTTTTTTTTTGAGATAGGGTTTCTCAGTGTAGCTCTAGCTGTCCTGGAACTCACTCTGCAGACAAGGATGGCCTTGAATTCACAGATATCCACCAGCCTCTCTGCCTCCCAAGATGCCACTAACAGCTCTGGCCACTCTAGCCACACTAGCTTCACATACACTTTTAAATACATCCAGGCTCCCTTCCTGGCCAAACTACATGTTTTTTCCTTTCATTCTTTTTGCTCCTAATTCTCACTAAAAACCTGGTTAAATTTCCTCCAACAAACTGATTAGTCCATTAGTTTTGAGTTTAACATCATTCAAATTTCAGGACACTAACAGGATGTAGAAAAATTACTAGACAGAAGGGAACCTGGATGGGTGCTGGTTCACTTGCCAGGAGTCTCTGTCCCTCTGAAATCTCAGAAACAGTCTTTGCCACCTGCATTTCCAGGAGCATTCTGCCCACTCAACTACACCAGAATCGTTCAATGAATGAAGCTTAAGACATTTTGGGGCTTCTCTAGCCCACCTCTCCAAACTTGTGAATTCACCTTACAGAACAGTTCCAAAGGCTTAAAAACCACACCACCAGGCTTAATTGAAAAAAACAAAAACAAAAAAACAAAAAAACACAACAAAAACCGACCCTACCTTCCTGGTCAATTTTCCACATTAGTTTCTTTAATTTCACTGTGACAACATCTGAAAGAAACAACTCAAGGAGGAAAGATGATTGGGGCTCATAGTTTCTGACCATCATGGTAGGAAAGGTATGGTTGAGACTATGACCCAGCATGTGACGGAGGCTTCTCATGTCACGGGGGACCAAGAAGCAGACAGTAGTTTGAATCACTGGTAGGTATAACCTTCAAAGGCCCACCACACCACTAATGACCTTTCTTTTTTTGTTCTTAGCGGTGTTTTTTGTTTTTTTTTGAAACAAGGTCTCAGCTCTGGCTGTCCTGGAACTATGTAGATTAGGCTAGCCTCAATCTCACAAAGAACCACCCGCCCCAGCCTCCCACATGCTGAAATTAAAGGTATGAGCCACCATGCTCACTTTCACCAACTAGGCCTCACCCTTAAAGGTTCCATAGTTTCCCAAAATTATGATGCCTCCTGGGGAACAAGGAAAACATGAGCCTAGAGTAGACAGGTTAGATTTGGATTATAAAAATTGAGTAGTACAGGGGCTAGAGAGATGGCTCAACAGTTAAGAGCACTGGCTGCTCTTCCAGAAGTCCTGAGTTCAATTTCCAGCAAATACATGGTGCTGACAAGCACTGTAATGAGATTTGGTGCCCTCTCCTGCTGTGCAGACATACATTCAGACTAAACACCCATATACATAAAATACATAAATAAATAGATCTTAAAAATTGAGTATCACAAAGTACAGCCAGTCCCATATTTTATTAGCATTAGTTTTATTCTTGGAGTGTTTACAGAAAATTAGAATGCCTTAGGCAGACACTAGAAGGAAAAGTGGTCAAAGATTCTCCAGTATGTGTAAAGCACAAAACCTCCACTACCACCTGTCCCCTGCCTACATAGGAATTCCTCCCAGATCAGACAGAGTCCTGGTATATACTCTGCTCTGCAGAGAGCTGCCCACTTTCTAGAGCATGAGGGTGGGGGGACTGGTCAATACACAATGAATGGATAAACATCTACATTATACAGCTCTGCCCATGTCTGAAGACAGCCAAGGTCCATCTATACAGACAAGATAGCAAAGGAAGTTACCAATGTCCTATGACCATCAATACTTTCAACTTTAAGAGTATCCTAGCTCTTTCTGATCTATCCTTAACTATAGAGCCTCCCCACCTCCAGCTATATCACCAGGGTCATGGCAAATAGACACTGGCCAGCCCTAACTAGAATGGATGCTTAGGACACATGTGGCTTCTGTTGAGTAAGGACCAGGAATAACAGCACTCAGGACCTGGCAATGACCTTGCTGACCATGCCAGGAAGATGAGGGGGAGGGGCACTAGGACTGAACCTAAGTCACATGCTGAACTTCAAGGCTGCCAGTCACCACCACAGGCACAGTCACTGCCAGGAAGTAAAACTTTCAGTGCATCCCACACATATTGGTGTTATTGGGCACCCCGGGCCATGCCAGAAGGATGTGCAAGATGTGAAGGGAAAGAGTGTTCACCATGATGTTCAGGACTTCCAGGCTCCTAAGGCTGCTGGTGGAAGTCTTTCCAGAATCATGGCTCGGACTCCCCAGTCCTAACAACTAGCCAATTCTGAAAACCAGAAAGAAAGAAAGCATCCTGCATTTGAGCTGGTTTTTTGTTTGTTTGTTTGTTTGTTTGTTTAGCCTCAAATTCAGACATCTGCCTGCCTCGGCTTCCCAAACGCTGGGATGAAAGGCGTGTGCCACCACACTCATATTCTTGGTACAGAGCTGATCGGGAAGGAGTTTTCAGGTATTCCTGGCTCATTTGCTATTAATGCTTCCAAGAATTGTCCCAGTAGTCACTGACCATTCAGATTGCCTCTGAGGTCCCTCCACCTCTCCTGGGACCCCATTCTCCAGGTGAGGCTCCCTACTTTTTGGTGGGGTGTGGGTATCTACATGCCTGCTACATGACCAGCCATGCCCTTCAGCTTTGTGGAGCTGCCTAGCAAAAGTCTTATCTCATGTAGCCCAGGCAGTCTGGTCCTTCAAGACAAAGAACTGTTAGGTGTATGCTGGGAACTTAGGAGTGTCAGAGCATTCAGGTTTCTGAGGATAAAACAAGCCCTGCCCCCAACTCTAAATCCTACCCAGTGCTGCCTCTCTGCTTCTGGAATGTGGGCTCAGACCCTCAGTATGGAGCCTGCTTACCTTCCCTAAAAAACCCAATTCCACAGTTTGAAGGGAAGATTCTCTTCCCTTTAGGGCCCAGTCATGGCTGTCTATGGTCATGCTATATCTCTATTTTAGAATTGAGGGGTTGTGGTGGTTTGAAAAAAAAAAAAAGGCCCCAAAGGTGTGGCCTATGGAGTAGATAAGGCCTTGTTGTAGGAAGTGTATCACTGTGGAGGTGGGCTTTGAAGTCTCATATATGCTCAAGCTATGCCTAGTAAGACAGACCACTTCCTATTGCCTGCAAGATGTAGACCTCTCAGTTACTTCTCCAGCACCATGTCTGTCTGCCCACCACGTCCCATCATGATGATAATGGACTGAACCTCTGGAACTGTTAAGCTGCCACCTCAATTAAATGTTTTTCTTTATAAGAATTGTTGTGGTCATGATGTCTCTTCACAGCAATGAAAACCCTAACTAAGACAGGAGTGTATTTTGCCTTCAGGTCCCTGTCATGATACACATAGCAAGCTATCCTTCCAAATGAAGCTCTTCTTTGGACTTGAGGGCCTGCTTGCCCACTAACAAAGCTCTTTTGAGGGCTGATTTCATGTCAGCTCCTTCCCATGAACCTAAATTTAAGTTACAATAAATAGCATTGAACTCACTAGCCAAGGTTGACTTTGAACTCCTCTTCCTCCTGCCTTTACCTCTTGAGTCCTGGGATCACAGGTATATGCCACACCTGCTTAAAGTTCCATCTTTACTGTACAAGGTTTGTATCTCCTATCCCAAAGTGAGATTTCCCCTCTTTCTGGCTCTTCTATTGGCCTTGTCTGTCTGTTTGGATGGTGCAAGTTGGGGGGAGGCACAAAACTGGGCTTCTCAAATGCACAGCCAATCCCTGGGTTTCTTCCTGGGCTGTCCGGCCTGCCCCACTTTATCACATCATCTCCTGACACCTCAAGCAGCAGTTAGCCTTCACCCCAGTTCATGCTCTAATGTCTGGAGAGCTGGCTTCTTTCTTGGCTATTCACAAATACTGTGGGGTTTGGATAAATCCCAAACGAAGCCCTCCACTCCCATGGGGTGGTGGTGCTGAGAGGTGATAAGACCTCTAAGAGTTTGGGTCTAGGGAACTGGAGAGATGGCTCAGTGGTTAAGAGCACTGGCTAGGGGGCTGGAGAGATGGCTCAGAGGTTAAGAGCACTGACTGCTCTTCCAGAGGACCTGAGTTCAATTCCTAGCACCCGAATGGCAGCTCACAACTGTCCAGTTCCAGGGGATCTGATACCTTCACACCAATGCACATAAAATAAAGTTAAATAAATTATTAAAAAAAAAAAAGAGCACTGGCTATTCTTCCAGAGGACCTGGGTTCAAGTCCCAGCACCCACATGGTATCTTAAGACTGTATGTAACTAGTATCTTAAGACTGTATGTAACTAGTATCTTAAGACTGTATGTAACTAGTTCCAGAGGATCCAATACATGAATGTGGTGCACATACATACATGTAGGCAAAACACCAATACACATAAGAATAAATTAACAGGAAAAAATAATTTAGGCTAGAGAAAGGCTCTTGAATCAATGAGCATTCTGGCTTTGGAAGGGACTAAGTGGGGGATGTGGCTTATGAGGCTTTTGAAAATGCAAAATATTGTAAGAGCCTTCTCATATGCTCCTGTCACTGCCATCTGCCAGGTGATGCAGCAAGTCGGGTGCAAGGGCTTTCCAGATTCTGTACCTTTTGGACTTTCAACATCTAAAACTATGAGCTAAAAAAAATTTTGTTATAAAGTCAGCCTGCTTTGGCTATTCTGTTGTGGCAATGGTAATTACATACATAGAATTCTATCACTTAGGAGACAGACGGGAAGATCAGAAGTTCAAGGTCATCTTCAGCCACTCTGCAAGTTCAAGTTCTGGAGTACAGGAGACCACATCTCAAAAAAAAAAAAAAAAGAATCTTCTAGAAGCCTACCTGGATAATCGAATGTTGCAATGTAGTTGGTACTTCTGGAAGGAATAAGGATACACTGAATAAATGCGTAACTACTCAAATGGTTAAAACAAGGTACCCTAGGAGCCCGAATTCTCTTAGGAATCTCCAGCTGGGAGAAAAGGTAGAAACCTAGGGAAGCCAGATGGAAAGGTCACCAGAGACTCACATCCTGTAAAGTGACCTGCAGACTGCTGAGTGACACTTCTCACCTTCTCCTATCTGCACCCTCAGGTTAGGGACCCTGCCAAAGGATGTGAGATCTGAGAGGCTGCTCCCTCACCCCCTGAGTGGAGGGGTCAGTCAGGCTTTACAGGTTATCTACCACCTTCCCTAAACTGCTAAGCCATTGGCACATAGCAGCCCTGAGGTAGGGTGAACACCATGATTAGTTTCCTAAATTATTCTGATTTAGCATCAATCTGCTAAATTCAGAGCTCCTTCTCTAAAGACTATAAATGCAAGGGTATGATCACCTGAAACCCATCTTGGAGCATCTGACTGGACAGCCCCGGGGTGAGGGGCAGGTATGTTACACAATCTTTTTGTAGTTCTTCCCAATATGGCCACACTGAATAAATCCTTTTCTACTTGCCACTATTAAATTGGGTACTCAATGTTTTAAAGATTTATTTTATGTGTGTTTTGTTCACATGTGTGTCTGTGTATCTGTGTGCCTTGTATGTGCCTAGGGACAGTTGTGAGCTCTTATGTAGGTGTTGGGAACTGAACCTGGATCCTCTGCAAGAGCAGCCAGTGCTTTTAACAGGTGATCGGTCTCTCTAGTCCCTTAATTTGGGTCTTTTACTTGGTTTACCGGGGACTGATAGAACTGTGTTGGGAAACAAGCAGTGATAAAGTCCAGTAATAGTACTATCTCTGTTAGCCATGCCAGATAGCATTCCAGTACCAAAGCCTGTGAGGTATCACAATGAGGTGCTCAGCCTTCAATACTGTTGTGCATGTGGTGCTGAGGACGGAACCCACAGCCCCAATCATGGCTATCTTGTTTACAAGTGCTCTAAAACATTACACCTGAAGCCCTCATAGCTAAAGCCAGCTTGTATCCTTCCAATGGTGCTGTCTCTGTCCTGAAGCAGTGCACAATGGCAAAAGCAACAAGTCCCAGCTCCTGAAGCAGCAGCAGGGAGGCAGTAGCCAGGAGGACAAGTATCACTCTGTCTTGTAAATAGTGACTAGAAATAAGCAAGATCTGTTCATGGGGTCAGAAGTCAGACAGGACCATCTGGTCTCAAGGATAGGCAGAGGACAGGAAACAGAGGCCTGGGTGCCAGCAATGGTTTCTGCATCTGACTGTGAATGGCTGGGCTCCCTGGTAGAATCCATCAAGTGAGGTGCTGAAAACCTGCAGTTAGCATGTTTCAGGGAAGAAAGCCTATACAATCTGCTCGTCACATGCTGATGCAGGTGGAGAAGAGACAGAAGGTAAGACTACATGTGTCATGATCCAGAACACAGGGGCACAGGGCAGAGCACAGGTGGACTGCCTGACAAGAGCATCACTCACCTGGGCAGTGTGCAACGCACGCCTGAGGCATAGAGGAACAGGCAAGCAGGGCATGTGGGCAGAAACATGGAGAGGCAGGGACACACACAGAACAGGAGACATTTTTGTTTCTGACTTCCCAGATGGAGGTCTAACAATTTGAGACAGTCAACCATGGTTATATGGATCAAGGCTTTGGACGGAGGCCATATGACTTGGGCAGTCATCTAACACATTTAAATACAAGGAGTGAAAATGCACTTTTAAGGCTGCCTAGTCTGTCTGGGGAGGATGGTCAGTGGACAGGTCCCCTAGGCTTCCAGCCCACCTCAAGCAGCCAAATTGCTGCTGTTTGTGGTAGTCCCTGGGGGTGAAGCCGTTCTTTTGGCAGGAGACAAACAGAGACAGACAGAAACTCCTGGTGTGTTGGGCTGTGATCTGGGCTCCAGGGAGCTGCCAACAGAGGAGGTAAACACACATGGAACACTGTGTCACCGTTCCTGAGACCTTGGCTAAGAAACCCTGACGTCTGGAAATTCTCCTGGCAACCAATCAGCAACAGCGCTCTCCTCCCCTCCCATCTTGGCAGCCAGAGCTCCTTAAGCCAGTGCTGTTCATTCCAGCTATTACACAGCAGCTCACCATGACAAATTCTCTCCTGTGATACCTTCTTCTCAGATCTCCCCTATGTTCTGAAGACATTAATTCAGCCTCACACCAGGGTGTCATTGTCTCTTCACAGTTCAAAGGAACAGCACAAACCAAACATGACAGGAAGCTGTGGACACAGGGTAGTCTTGCATTTCAGCCTCCCCTTGGTAGGAGGCCAGCCTGCTCCCCATCCTCCAGCCCCACAATAGGGACAGGCCTGGCCTTTAAGTGGCTCCTATTCACCTCATTATGTATTAAAAAACAAATAAATAGGGTATTTTGTTTGTTTTTTTGAAGCAGGAGCTCTGGCGGGTCTAGAACTCTCTATATAGACCAGGCTGACCTCAAAGTCTTAGAGATCTCTCCAACTGCTTCTCAGATACTGAGATTAAAGGTGTGGGCCACCACACCCAGACAAAATATGGCATTCTTGCCTTGGTTTTTGTTTTTGTTTTCTCTGTGTAGCCCTGCCTGTTCTAGAACTTGCTTTGTAGACCAGGCTCTGAACTCAAAGAGATCCATCTGCCTCTGTCTCCTTTGTGCTGGGATTAAAGGCATGTGCCACCACTGCCTAGTTTATGGCATTCTTTTTTTTTAAGAAAAAAGACATTTATTTCATATATGTGACTGTTTTGCTTATATGTATGTCTATGTACCATGCCTGGAGCCTGCAAAGGTCCTGGAACTGCAGTTGTAATCTGCTATCTAGGTGCTGGAAAGAGAACCCAGAACCTCTGCAGGAACAAATCTGGCTCACAACTTCCCCAAAGAGAGGATAAAAGCAAGCACTTAAACAGAGTGCCAACACAACAAATGTCAGTAGTGTACCAAGGGAGCAGTTGCTGGGAGGTGGATGCTGGTCTTTTAAGTGTATATACATTATTTATGCAATCTCAAAAGGAAACTGGGTATGACATACACACGTGTAATCTAGCACTTGGGAGGCAGAGACAGGGTGATTACAAATCTACAGTCTAGGCAACACTGCAAGAGAGTCCATGAGATGGTTCAGCAGGTAAAAGCCCTTGCTGCACAGCCTGCTGACCTGAGTTCAATCTCTAGAATATGCAGTATAAAGAGAACCAATTCATAAAGGCTGTCCTCTGACTAGACCATCACAGTGTGCTAGGGTGCACGAGCCTGAGCGAGACACACACACACACACACACACACACACACACACTTCTCAGCACCCTGGAGGCTGAGAAATGAGACAGCCATGAGTTCAAGGCCAGCCTGGGCTACACAGCAAGTTCTAGGATAGTCAGTCAAGACTATATTGCTGCCTTAAAGAACAATGAATAGTTGAGAGAAAAAGAGGTGACCTTGTTGTCAAGGAGCCCTTTACCAACCTCTGTGGTCTGAACCAACAAATGCCAGACTCACAGTCACTGCTGTTGTAAGCTGATTGACACATCACCAAAAGATGGGCTCTGGCTCTCCTCCCCCGAATACAGTGTCAACAAGACGCTTGGTTGGGCTTCTGGGACTCCTCCAAGCCTTCCTGTCTTGCACTTTCTACTGGTGGTCACCTACATTCAGGGAAGGGCTGTGGTTACCACACATCACAAGCAGGTGATCAGACTGAGGATTGCAGTCCCAGTGAGGCAGGATGAAAATACAGGGAAATGAGATGACTCGAGAAGCAAGAGCAGCTGAAAAGCCAACACTCCAGCACAATTAACAGCAACTGCTATATGGGCTGCCAGTAGTTAACATTCTTTTCATCATATACAGATTTTCTTTTTCTTTTTTTTGAGACAGGTTCTCAGTGTCTAGCTCTGACTAAACTCACAGAGTTCTGCCTACCTCTGTATCCCAGGACTGAGCTGCCATGTCCAGCCTCATTTACAGGTATTTTATGTTAAAATAGCAATGACTCGGGCTTAAGGCATGAAAAAAATGTATATGACCTTGGCATGGCCTTATCTCTTTACCCAAACATTGTGAGTGAACTTCAAACAAAACTGCTAATAGAAAGATATCCTACCCAAGGGCTGAACCTTTTCAGGTGCTAAGAGAAATCATCTAAGAGACAAGACAGAACTTTAACCTCACTCAATGAATTGTTTCTTTTTTTTGTGTGGGGGGTAGTTTTTCCAGTTGGTTTCTCTGGCTGTCCTGGAACTCCCTTTGAGGACCAGGTGGGTCTTGCCTGCCTCTGCCTCCTGAGTGCTAGGATTAAAGGAGTTGCTGCCACACCTGCCAGGCTGAATGACTTGTTTTTGAGAAGCCCAACCTCTGCGGAATGTTTTTTTTTTTTTTTGGTTTGGTTTTTTTTAGCAACTCTTTTGCTCCTAATCTTCCTGCTTAAGTCTCTATTGAAATAACTTTAACACAATCTCTAACTCAGCTTCATAAACTGGCTAACTTAAGAGTTCTTTTCAGCATGAAAGCCTGGTGAAAATGGGTCCTTAAAACTAGAGGAAATCCTCAGGCTGCTGAAGGTGACAGCTGGAAGCTACGCCTCTTTGACCTGTGTCCCCCTAAACAACGACATAAAGGCACAAATTAAATGAAAATGTGGGATTTGTGGATCATGGTAGGGGAACCTGAAGAGATGAGAGCACCAGAGCGTTCCACATCCCTGTGGGAGCACTAGGAATCCGGAGGAGGAGCAATAGTCACCTTCTCCAGCAGATCACATGATGGGGGGCGGAGGCGGAGGAGCACAGCCTGGAAGCCAAGCACCCTGGGCTGCAGCAGCGTAGGAAACACTTGACCCTTAGCGAGAGCACTATGGACAGGGTTGTACCAATGAATGCTGCCTTAAAAAGACTTCTAGAGAATGCCTTTTACAGTGTCACCCAGCTGTCCTTTACAGCTGCTGTCACATCTACCTCGAAGACAGCTCTGAGCCCAGTAGTGGCAAAACAGCAGTCTGCAAGTTCAGCTAGAGAGAGTGCTGAGAGAGACACACTTCACTGAGGGAAGGGTGGGGGGCTGAGGATCAGTGACCTGTGGAAGGTCATAAGGTTCACTCTAAAGAGGTGCCCTAGCAGGCAGAAGCAGCACCGGAAAGAAACTGAGGGTAGACAGGTGGGGGTTTCAATATCGGGTCCTCCTGGCCCACTGTCTAAGACGAAAACAAGCAAAACCTGGGCTTCCAAAGAGCCTAGAGAGGGCCAGGCCTGGATGCACTCTACATGCAATGCCCTCCAGTAACCGGACATGGGTTTACCAAGCCAACCCAGCAAAGTCCATACCAGGCACAGGAATGACCCAGCACTTGCAGCCTACTCTGACATATTGTAAGGCCTTAGGCCTCACAGCAGGCTTCAGGGTGAGGGGCGACAGGACTAGGCTCCAGAGCGATCCTGACGCTGGAGGCTGTAGCCCTCCACCCTGCAACAACCATGCAGCTCCCTGTCCCGCCAATCTAGCCTCTTACACAGAGAGTCTGCTCCTGTCTGCTGTCGCCCGCCTCTCCGCACCCAGTTCTGACCGGAATAATCAGAAACGTCTTTCAGTAGCGTGTGGGCTGCTTTCAATTGTCAGAGATCTGGTCTGTCGGACTAGAGTCCCGAGTCAGGCCGTTTAGTTTCCATTTTACGCCGTGGGAAGGGGAAATTAAGTTAGGACGAGAAGGGGCGGGCCGCCTCGCCCTCGACCAACCTGGTCCAGACCGTGTTCCAGGAGCCCGGCGCCCAACCGTGGGTCAGCCCCGCCAGGAGCGCAGCCCGCCAGCCCCAGCCTCCGCCGCACACTCACCTCCTCCGCAGCCGCCGACTTCCGGGTGCCGCACCCGCGCACCACAGCCGACAGCCCAGGGCCCGCCCAACCCGCTGCCAGAACGCTCGCTATTGGGCGCAGCAGCGAAGGGCGGAGCGGCACACCTATAGCCGCGGCCTTGTTGGCTGTGTGTGCCGTCGCTCAGAACTCAGCGCTCCGCCCCCACAGCTGCGCCAAGACTGGAACTGCGCCAAAGCTGGAGTCGTGCCGGCGTCTGGTCCCTTCATGCTGCCACAGCAACGCCAGCCTGCGTGGTATGTCTGGGAGATTGAGATAGCCCCTGAACTCCGAAATACTCAGGCGCCAGAACCGCCGTCCTTAGGCTGTTGCTCTGGTCTTAACCTCTAGATCTGTCCTGGATAGCTCTCCCTTCCCTTTGTCGCCTCCAATTCAGTCCAGACTGTCTGTCTCTATGGCCTCTGACCCCTTATCTATTGCAGTTCCTGCATTAGAAAGCACCATAGAACTTGGACTTTTGCTCCACCTTGACCTCCATAGTCTTTGAACGGACATGGAGGTTGTCTTGCAGGTCTAGAGCCCAAGGATAAGGAGTTGACCGTGACTGGACTATGCTTGGGCAATGACTGGGGCCTTCAGAACAGGATCCGGGCATTCATTGGGGCTTCCTGTGCCGGTTAGCATCAGGTTTCAGGGGGCTGAGTATCATTAAGGCGGAGCATCCAAGTCCCTCCCCAAGGCGAATACTCAATAAAATGACAAGGATGACAACGACAATAAGGACAATGATAATGTACTATAAGCTCTCAACCCAGTGTCTTGATACCCAGTTCTCAATCATTCCACTTTATAGACCTAAATATAGTTGCTCAGAGCAGTTAAGCTATTCAGTTGAAGTAAAATAAAGGGCTAGCAAGATGGTCATGTGAGTATAGATGTTTGCTGTCAAACCTGGCCACCTGAGTTCCATCCCTGGGACCCACATAGTGGAAGGAAAGAACTGAGTCCTTTAAGTTGTCCTCTGGTTGCCACATATACATTGTGCTGCATTCACACTAAATAGAATAAAAACATTTAAAAATGGTAGGTGGCAGTTGCTGTATGGGAGATCCAGGTGCCATGCTCACAAACTGCAATGCTGATGTTTTGCAAAAACTCAGCGAGGCAAAGGCAAGGGTGTAACTAGACCCAGTCATGGGGGGGGGGGGCTGTTCTGCCCAGCTCTCTCACTGCCTCACCTGTATTCCTCCTGAGAGCCAAAGGAAACCATTTGCAAAGAACATAACAGGAGTCCGCACACATGACTCATGGCCAGCAGGTGGCAGACCGAGCTAGGGACTTCCATTCTCCTCCAGTTTAGCACAGTTCCTCAGTGCTCTCACTAGCAATCTCGCCCTGAGCAGCTAAACCACTTGGTCTACAGCATTAAAAGGTAATAGGGAGAGGTAGGTGGATCTCTGTGAGTTCGAGACCAGCCTGGTCTACAAGAGCTAATTCCAGGACAGCCTCCAAAGCCACAGAGAAACCTTGTCTCGAAAAAACCAAAAACAAAAACAAAAACAAAAACAACAAAAAAGAGGTAATAGGGGTGGACAAGTAGGATCTAGTCTTGGGAATAAATGGATATGGCCTGGGTTATGGGCCAATAGATACACAATAGTTTGTCTCCAAAGCACCAAGCCATGCATACTGGAGTGGGACTTGGGTGGGACAAGTTTTCCCATCACTAATAGAGATGCAAGAACAGGCAGCAGCTGGCCCTGTGACCAGATTTGCACCCTTGCCCCTATTTTTGTTAAACACTCTGAAATCCCCTCCCACTTGAGTCTGGCTCATTGCTGTCCACCTCCAATTATACATTCCTTACCACATTTTTTTTTCTTTTTGGACAGGGTTTCTCTGTGTAACAGCCTTAGCTGTCCTGGAACTCACTCTGGAGACCAGGCTGGCCTCGAACTCACAGAGATCCGCCTGCCTCTGCCTCCCGAGTGTTGGGATTAAAGGTGTGCGCCACCAATGCCCCGATGAGATTACTTTTTGTAACCACCTTTTCAGTCTGTAAGTGCTGACTACTTAGGAAGTTCTTTCTGACACACACCTTCTCCCTGTGGCTTTCCTCTGCACTGTCCCCACAGAGTTGGCCAGCAGCTGGCTAGACAGAATGAGAGGGAGGTGGAAACACTGAACTATTGGCACCTGTGGTCTTCTGCTCCATTTTTGACCCCTGCCTAGGAGGCAGACTGCAAGATAGCAGCCCAAGACCTACCAAGCCGTCTCTACTCACCCTGGTTTTCAATGTGCATCAGATAACCAGGCTCTAAAGCAGACAGGTGTCTGGAAGGTGGCATTCCCAGTTTGAGCTAATTTGGGAGGAATGTCTTCCTTTCACCCTCTTCCATCAGAGAAGAGACATGTTCAGCCTCTTTTGTACCATCAGCAAGTATGCAGCTATGAGGTTTTCAGAAGGGCTCCAGGATACCTAGGGGCCCATGCCTTTGGAGACATGCCAGAGGACAGAAGGGCTTATTAAATCCACTTCCAGTGGAGGAAAGAGAATACCCCACCACACAGCAACTTAGCCAAAATGGCATCTGTAATGTTGCTTTACACAATGAGAGCTGACTTCTGGGAAGCTTTCTGGGAGGACTCTGTTTTCTTGTCTTTCCAGAGCTGCAACAATATCTCAATGCCAGAATGCCAAATGGTGTTCATTTCAAATGCCAATACCAATGGAGTAGTAACAAACTGCCTTGACTTTGAAAAGTACCTGGTATCAGCTTTTATTGCTAGAGAACAGGTGGAACCAGAAGTGAGATCTTGCTCCAGGCATTTTTGTTTTGTTTTGTTTTTCGAGACAGGGTTTCTCTGTGGCTTTGGAGGCTGTCCTGGAACTAGCTCTTGTAGACCAGGCTGGTCTCGAACTCACAATCTGCTTGCCTTTGCCTCCCAAGTGTTGGGACTAAAGGCGTGTGCCACCACTGCCTGTCGCTCCAGGCATTTTACTTTCTTTGTTCTTGCCAAGAAACCATTATTGGGTGAGCATGCTGGGCTCAGCATAGGTGGGTGAAATATGACTTTCTGTGTATCCCCCCCCACACACACACACTGACCTCTATTAGCACTGTCTGTGGGGGTCTTGGAAACACACACAGCCCAGAAGTTACTCATTTCCCTGTGCACCCAGGGCATGAAAGGCTTATAGGCAAGCACAGGCCAGATTCATCTCTGCACTTCCATCTCCTGTTTACAGCATCCCTGGTGGTTCCCCTACACTGCCTTATGTCACTGCAGAGATAGGGTTGGTGTTCTCTACCTGGCAGGGAAATGTGTGTTAATCTTTTCGGGTAGTGGATGAAGCTCCTTGATGTTTCTCAAAGACTCAAAAAGCAGGGCAGAGGAAACGCCGACATCAGGGTGGAATGGGTAGAGATAAACACATAATTCCCCTTTCCCAGACTGAGAGTTCTGTCAATGCCCCAGAAAAGAGCATCCTCGTGCAGCGTGGGGAGTACCCAAGGGCTTGATAGAAGAAACAAACCCTAGTTTTATCAGAGTCTGGTTTTGCCCTCGAAATCAATGCAATCATTCCCCACCCCTTACCAGCCTTGCTAACCTTGTCTGTCCTCGCTAGGGCAACGAGAGAGCCCCATGGCCTGGAAGTCCGACGACTGGGTTCACGCCCTGGTCTCTTAAAACAAGCAAGAACCTCCCCGGACCTCAGCTTTCCATTTGTAAAATGGTGCAGCAGCCCAACTCTCCTTGTAGGAGAAATACCATTCTATGCCAATAAAAAGGGATCGACGCTCGGTGTCCGGCAAATAGCAGGCGCTAGAGGATACCTGCGAACTGGGGGTGGTGATGGAGACAGCGTTGCTGGAATCCGGGAGTGACCGCAGGCCCTACGAGCTGCGGCGGCTCAGGGCCTACCATCCGGGAAAGTCCTCGGAAGGCGGCCGGGAGGAGGCAGCTCCGCTGCAACCGCAGCATTCGGGGCAGGTGTCAGGGCCTCGGCCTGCTCCGCTAGGGGGCCGATCTTCCGCTAAGACTGACAATACCAGGAGCCCAACGGCAAACTGCAATCTCTGCTCATCCATCCAATCCGTGCGGGTTGCGGGGCGCGTCTCTCTACCAATGGGAAAATTCGCGGTTGGATGGGGCGGGGCGGAGGCCTCGTCGCCGGCCAGGTCCGCTCTGCGCACGGGCCGCGGGAGGGGTGGGAGGGTAGCCCGCTGGCCGCTCCGGGTAGGGGAGGGGGAGGGCCCCCCCCCGTACCCGCACGAGTTGTGGCCCCGGGGGCCGTGGTCGGTGCAGAGCGCTAGAGAGGCCGCTCCTCGCGCGCTGGGGACCCGAGGACACCAGTCTTGGGGGCGGAGGCCGCGCTGCGGAGCCGCCCACGCCGCGCGCCAGGTGAGCTTGGCCGGGTGGGCGGGGTCCGGTTGGGGCCTGGGGCCTGGGGCTTTACACTCGCATCCGGGCCAGGGCTGGGGTGTGTGCTGGGGGAGCGAGCTGGGCATAAAGTATAGCTTGCGACGCGGACTCGGGTGGGGACAGGGTCCTGGACTCGGACTCAAGGTCTGGGTGGGGTTCGGAAGCCAGTTTTTCTGCCTGCCCACTAGCTCCTCGCCCACGCCCGGTCTCCAGAGAGACCTCGGGGTGCATGACCTCGGGGCCCTGTCGGATTTGGCCAAGGCGCCAGCTTCATGATATCAGATTCCGGACTCAACACGACTCAGCTCCCGCAGCCTTGCCCTCCGCGAGCCACCGCAGCACCTGGAAGCCAGGGCCCGGCAGCTACGGAAACTTTACAGGGACCCAGGGGCGGCGAAGGGACCCAGGGGCGGCGAGGCTGGGGAACTTCCTCGTTTGGCATGCCCGATCGTGAGCGAAGGGCCTTGGCTATGCCAAGGGGATGTCCGTGCACTGCGCTGCTCCTAAGGCCTCACAAATGGGAGCAGGGGCGCTGCTGGGAATCCCTTGTCTGGTGTCTCCGCTTGGATCTCCTCCCTAGATACCCTTACATTCCTCAGTGGGACGGCCGTATGTAGACGGTCTGCAAGCCTGCAGTAGCTCTGGGCAGGAGACCTGGGTACCCTGGCTTTCCCCTTTTAATTTTTAAGTAATGCAACATGTAACTTTGTTTCAGTGTCACGTATCAGAGTGTCTAGGGTACTAGGGAACTCTTGCTTCTTCCCTGTAGGTTCACATTTAGAAATGATGGAAAATAAATAAATGCTCCCATTTGTGTTAACTTTTAGGCAAGACTTTGTTTTTTAAAATCCGTATGTCTTTACTTACAAGTGTTCATTGCAGAGAGTCATTGATCTAGCTTGAGGTTTTTGTTTTCTACTACACTACTGATGCTGGGTCCTCACTGGAACTCTTCTTGGTTATCCTGCTGTTAGGCTAGACTATTTTTTTTTTTTTTTAAGATTTATTTATTTATTTATCATGTATACAGTGCGTGCCAGAAGAGGGCACCAGATCACATTATAGATGGTTGTGAGCCACCATGTGGTTGCTGGGAATTGAACTCAGAACCTCTGGAAGAACAGTCAGTGCTCTTAACCCCTGAGCCATCTCTCCAGCCCCTAGGCTAGATTCTTAATGTGTGGGCTGACTTTCTGAGATGCAGTGCATGTACCTACTCTTATAAGACCAGGGGATGGAGCCATTGCTAGGTTGTCTTTAGGAACAGCTGTGCACTGAGCCTCCAACACCACAATGATCCCCAGCCTCTCTACCTCTCCTCTGGTCCAGGATCCAGACTGTATGTGTTTGGTCCATCCAGAGCAAGTGTTGTCTGCCCTGGGAAGGGTCTCAGGATCTGTGAGCCTGGATGGCGATAGATACCAGGACTGTTGGAGTTCATCCCTGTGTTCTGAGGCTATGTCTGCTTCAAAAGCAGGTGATTCAGATAGATATTGGCTATCTGGAAAGGCCAGGACCTACAGCTTTCTCTCATCTGAGGTACCTGCTTCTTCTTGCTGTTTACACTAAACCTTCATTTGGGATCCATTAGGGCCCATCACATAAGTGAGCACAAAATATTTGGCTCTGATGACAGGTATTTCTGAGCGCAGCCAAGCCAAGTGCCCACCTGGATCCTCCTCGCTGTGCTATCCTCATGACTTTTCTGCACAGATGCCGGTGACCAAGGTTCTCTTGCATGAATTGGACCCAATCCTTAGTTTCACTATGTCCCAACTGCTATATGCCTCCTACCCTTATTTGGACACACACACACACACACATACACACACACACACACACACACACACACACACACACACACACACACACACCCTTCCTAGTCCCAGACACCCTTTGCATTTTTTAGCCTCCATAAGAGTAAGACTGTGCCTTGTCCTTGTTTGTGCAGCTCAGGGGTTCAGACTGACTTCCTTTCACCCCCAGATTAGCCTGGAGCTCTTCCCTGGAAAGCTAGAACCCTGCTTCTTCTTTTTGCTGGAGAGTTGTCAGAGATCCTGGGACAAGGCTCCTTGGCATCCTGGAGTGCTTCTTGCCCTCTAAGGGCCACTTAAGGGCTACATGGTGATAGAATGGTGAAACCTAGGCCCAGAAGGACACTGGTAGATGGAAATGGTTTTGCAGGAGAGTCCAGAATGGGCTGTGCGTCAGTGCCCATGGAAGCAGTTGGTGTGTTCTTGTGATAGATCTGGAGGAGTGGTTTTGCTGTGGTTTGAGCAGCATTAACTGTCCCTCCATGGTGACTGAGGTCTCTCTGTGGCCACACTGACGGCTGGAAGGGCATGTTCTCTTGCTTTTTTTTTTTTTTCTTTCTTCAGATGGTTTCTCTGTAGCTTTGGAGCCTGTCCTGCAACTAGCTCTGTAGACCAGGCTGGCCTTGAACTCACAGAGATCCACCTGCCTCTGCCTCCCAAGTGCTAGGATTAAAGGTGGGCGCTGCCACCACTACCCGACTTTCTCTTGCATTTTCAATCCTGCCTTTGCTCACAGAGCCCAAAGAAACCCATGCAGGGCTGCATCCTGCTGAAGCTATATCACAATCAAGCTCTTGGGCAGGCCATCCTGATCCACACTGGGTGTAGGTGTATGTGACCCTAAGTCACCTGCTCATTATGCTCAGTCTGGCCTATCACTTTAGTGGACTCAGCTTGTACCTGTGGGGACTCTCCACATAGTCAGCCTTTGCCTTTGCAGCTTGCTGGTCTGGCTTTTAAGCTTGAGGTGGGCTTGTGGCCCAGTCTACAGCCCTGTGTTTGGGTCAGTGGCACTGTAACACAGCTGTAGACCCCCCTCCCCCGAGTTTGAGTAGGTCTGTGGGGTATAGGCAGGTGTCAGCAGCATCTCTAGAGATCTAGATGTTTTGGTGGGGAAGCCCAATGTGTGTGCCTGAGAGCAGGTTATGACAGTGGCAGGCTCAGCCCATTCTCACTGGAAAAATGGAACATGACAAAGTGCCTAGTGGTCCTTGGCCAAATAGGTTACCTCAGAGCTGTAGGTCAGTTCAGCAGGATGTTCAAAGGCTTTCAAGATGGGTATCCCCTGCTATGAGTCCCTTCACTAGGCTTGCCTTTGTTTCATTGCCCTGTCCAGTCTCTGCCCCCTGATTCAGGGCTTCCAGCAGGCTGGCTGGCCATAGTCATTCCATCCTGACTTAACCTCCTGTACCATGCCCCTGTGATGAGAGTACTCCTAGAAAGAGACCTGTTCCTCTGCTGGCCTCCTGTAGCCACTCTGCATCTCCACCCTTCCCCTACCATCTCTCCTGGAGTCACATATGGCAGGAGTCACATTCTTGTAGTCATGCCATCTCCTGCTGGGTGAAGGGTGTGAGAAGCCCTGGGACTAGGAAAATGTGAGTTCGGATTCTACCTGGCTTGGACCTGGTTTTCACATTTGTAAAATAGGGGATCCTACCTACCCAAGACAGCCAGTGGGAGTCAGATATTGGCTGGTCACTCATGTGGCCAAGGCTGTGGTGGTGTGGCAAGTCCTAGGGAGAGACTTTCGAGGATCAGGGCTGATGATAACAAAGTCACATGGGTCTCTGTGAAACAAAATCTAGGTTAACATTAAAGTTAAAAGCAAAGTTGTCCCAGAAATGTCATACTTGAAGCAGGGGCTCGTCACCCGGCCAGAGGCTTTACCTCTGCTTGGGGGAAGGGTTAGTGGACAACTCTATCCACAGCTCCTCCAGTATCAGCAGGTCCTCCTGCCTCGGCATGTGTCTGCCTCCCCTTGCCTCTAGTGCTGTGTGGTGACCCTCATGCACACATCCCCACATCCCGTGATCCCACTCTAACGTAAACGCTAGCTTTCCACTTACTACTTGGAGCCTCTCCTACCGAATGGCCTGGCAGCCTCTAGCAACATGGCCTGGCCTGAATATGGCCACCAGAGGGCCTCAGGGACTGCTAGGGCAGCAAGCCAGGCTTCTGGTCCTCCCTGCCACCCACCCCACACTAGTTGGATGGAATTCTTCCCCAGATGTTTGATAGGCTGTTGTGAAACAGAGAGACCTCTGGGATCAAGTAGATGGAGTCCATGGAAGAAGATTGGGCAGAGGCACAGAACAATCTGGAAGCAGACCAGAGAGGGAAGAACTCCCATTATTTACACCGTAAAACATCAGAGATGCCTCCTCCTCTGCTCACCCTCCCTGACTGTCTATGCCCTATAGGTTTTCTTTTTTTGTGACATAAACACTCTGACAATGTCCCTAAGCTCAAATATACCAGGAGGGAATGTGTCCCTAGGCTGTCTGCTGAGACAGGAAGTGGTGGTTCCTTTGGCTCAAGGTGCAGTTGTGTGCTGAGAAAGTACCAGTGCCACTTCATGCCACACTCCAACCTGTACACTGTGAGTGCTCCACGCTCCAGGGCCAGGTGCTGCAACTTGCCTGTCACCAGTGTCTTAGGAACTGGCACGCTGTCTAAGGGAGCAGGGTTGGAGCTGGCATTTAGGAGCCTTGGGAGAGGCATATGTCATTCCACAGGTATGGGCTGAAGGGGGTTGGACACGACCCTACATAGAACAGCAAGGCCCTAGTGAGAGAGTTCTCTTTGAGCTGCTTATGAAAATATACCAGATGCAGCTTTCTTGGAGGAGAAAGAGTGTGCTATCTGTCCACTTCTGTGACTTCAGCCTCATTAGAAGGGAAGTTGACCTGAAGCAAACTGCAGTCCCAGGTGTACTTGGAGACAGGAAAGGGCATACAATGTGTGGTTGAGTCAGGAGCACCACAGGGCAACCTTAGAATCAGGGATGCCAGTGTCCTGCTTGGGGGAGAGTCTAGGCCAGTATGTCTGCATCCAGAAGGGACTGACTCCAAGGTGATTTCACATAGTGTCCTCCGGTTTCTCTACAGGAACAGAGTCCACAGGATGGGTGTTAGGACATGCTGAGATCCCCTGAAATAGGTAAGTGGCCTATGTTGCTTGGGATAATAGTGCCTTGGTGGGGTTGGTGGGCGTGGTCAGTTGGGAAATGATCTGGGCCCAGGCAATGTGTACTCTTGTTTGCTTAGCTATTGGGGCCTGCCATGTCAGCTTGGATTTCCCGGTGGCTCAAGTGTACATAGCAGCCACCAGATTGATGTCTGTCTTGAGAATGAGCCCACAGTGGGACTGACCTACCAGGATGCTGAACATTGTCAATGAGGACATTAGCTGGGTCTGATAGCTGTCCATCTGGGGTTGGATACCAGCCATGGTGGTATCTGGTGTCACACAGCCTCGCTGGCCTAGAGCTCAGCTTAGAGGTGTTTCTGACTGCCCAGGGGAGAATGGAGCCTCCAGCCGGTCACTGCTGATAAGCCCCAAGGCCTGGCACTGTTAACTTCATCTGCAAGGTGAATGAGTCTGTAGTTTTGTGTACCTGTTGTTCTCTCACAGCCTCACCACTCTGCCTCTATAGGGTAACAAGGCAGGTATAAGAACACTGCTCTGATCATAGTTTTGCTGTGTAGACTGATTTAGCTGTTTTGGATTCGTCTGTGAATTATAGCTGCCAGCTTCAGTAGCACAGACATGTGAAGCCCAGGAATTGTGGCAGGTTGTGTGGCATGGTTGTTCCTGTGTCCCCTGGTACTCTGAATAGAAGAGACACTTTGATGACATTTGACACCCTACAGTGGTTGCTTTGGGGCAGAGTAGGTGATAGTTACAAGGAGTGCCCTGTGGTCACTCTTGTTCATCCAGTACAGCTGTCCAATTCCCAAGTAGCTGTCTTTTCCTTCACAGAGTTCTTCTCAGCTAACACCAGGGCCCAAAGTGGACACCTGGCCCTGTGATGCTATGCTGAGGAGAATGTGGTAGCCGCAGACCCAGGAGCACCAGGCCTTTGGATGCCTGAGGGTCCTCTAGGAAGGGATATCAGGCACAAGGAATGGATAGGTTAGTCTGACTTCTCCTCAACTGTGACCAAGGACCTCGGGTATGGGAGGCTGTTGGCTAGACTGACCATGTCTGTTGGTGTGTGGGAGGGCCACTGTCTGGCTGAACGTGTCAGTGTATAGTCCACTGAACTACTCGGTGACTTTTGAGATAAAGAGACTCAGGCTACTCCAGGCCGCACTGGGCCAGAGTGTCCAGGCCTTGGATCATGGCACTTCTTGTAGAACAGGTGACAGTATCTGGGGACAACAGTGGAAAGAAGGGCTACACTGTATCCCTCTTACTATTTCCCCTCCCTCGATGCTGGAGATCAAATCCAGGACCCTGTATGGGCTAGGCAAACCCAGACCCTCTTGTCATGGGCTTCTACACATGAGGAAGGCCAGGTAGCTGGACTCAGGTGACAGCTCTGGGGCTGCCGTGCACCCACCCCCACTCTTTGCTGCGGTGCCCTTTCTTCTCTGCTTCCAGCTCCTCCTGCCTTTCTTTGCCCCTCTCTCTGCTCACTCTTTCCTTTCTCTGCCTGTGTTCTCTGTTCTGATTGGTTACTCATGCCTGCTCTGGGGTTTGGCATGGTGGTTGGCATCATTCATGCCATCTCTGCTTTGGTCTGGGCCCATTTCATAGACTGGAAAGCAGTACCCTGGTCCCAGCTTACGGCTCCCAGTTCTGTTCTGCCTTAGGTGTGTCTCTGCATATAGCCAGGAGGGACGTAGGGAGGGACCCTTGGAGCTAAGGTAGAATGGGCTGTATGTCCCTCATGCTCCCTTCGGTCACTTAGCACCCACTCCCTGAGCATCGTACCAGGCATGGGCATTGCATTCGAGGAGTTCCCAGCTCCTTGAGGAGATGAACAAGGGCAATTACAAATGTGGGGTTGTAAGATGTGTGATGTGGGGCTCCCCCAGGAGGGAGGGTCTAAAGGCACTGTGAGGGAGTGACACACCTCGATGCAAGGCCTGGGTAACAATGTACCCTTCACACAACTAAACTAGCTTCTGTCCCTTCTCAGAAATCTGTACCAGCCTGATCAATCCCATGCCAGGGCTCTCCTGAGGGGCTGATGGCTTTTCCAGCCCTGAGTTCTGTCTTTAACTATTAATGATACCCATTCTCTGCTCACCTCTCTGCCTCCTGCACATTTTTTCTCAGCTTTTAGGTTTTTGTTTGTGGCAGTTTTTGATGTTCAAAATTTTTCATACTTATAGCAAAACATTGAATGTTTTCGGTTGTCTTTTCTGGCAGGTAGCTAGATAGACAGTATCTCTTTCTTCTACTAGATAGATGCTGCTGTGTTTTGGCTTTTACACTCAAGATCTAATCCATCTGGAATTTATTTTAACATAAATGCAAAGTGAAGCTTTCACTTTGTTTTTCCCGCTGCATCTGAACCATTTCTTTCCGAGTGTCTTCTGCCAGTAAAAGGGAACTGTTGTGCTCCTCTAGCAGAGGAGACTTGATCAGAAAGGCCATTTCCCAGGGTGAGGCTCCTCCCTATACTCAGGAGGTGCTGACCCCTGCTACTTTCCCCAGTTCATGAAACTCAGTTGCCTAATTTGTAATAGTGGGAGGCTGTGTTCACCATAAAAAGTTGTGTTGTGTGTGGAGGGATGTTGCTATGTTGTCAAGTTCTCAGATTTGCCGTCACTGGTGATGCAATCAGTCCCTAGCCAGTGCTCATTGCTCTCACTGAAAGACCAAGAATTGGGGGGTGGGAAGATGGCTTAACAGGTAGGAGTGCTTGCTGCTCAAGCATGAGGACCTGAGTTCAAATCCTCAATATGGTTATAAAAAGCTGGGCATATTCACATGCTTGACTCTAATCCCAGTACTGTGGAGGACGGAGACGAGCATCACTGTGTGTTGCTAGTCTCCAGCCTAGCTCCAGGTAGAGAGCGACCTATCTAAAGAGATAAGGTGGAGAGCAATACTTAATATCCTCTAGCCTCTGTTCACATATAAATGCACACTGGGTGTGCCTGTGTGTGTGCACACACTCATATATTGTTTTTGTTTTTTGAGACAGGGTCTCATTATGTAGCCTTAGCTGTTCTAGAACTTGCTATGTATACAGACTGGTCTCAAATTCATAGAGACCCACCTGCCTCTGCCTCCTGAGTGCTAGGATTAAAGGTGTGCACTGGCTTACAAGTATATTTTTATAGATACCCACTGATCCTCCGTATGCTTCCTTCCCTGGTATCTCTGTGGAAATCCTGGAGCTGGTGCTGCTTGAGCAAGCTGTGAGACTTGTGGCATACTTGGAGACTGTTGACTGAACACAGGACCTCGTCCCTGTTGTGGTGGGGCCTATTCCAGAAGCTTCTAAAATACCCTGGTTCTCCTTACAGGTGCCTGGCCCTAAAGTGACATGTGCTGGTGTTGACTGGTGACATTGCTAGAGCTTCGGGGGTTTGAACAAACCTGCAGTGAGGTGTGAGTTATCCTGGGGTCAGCTTGTGTGGACCTTCAAGTGGAGGTTCCTTGCCCAAACAGCTTTGTTCTTCTGTGTGTGATCACTGTCCTCATCCTTAGGAGTGATGGGCTCCGGAATCCTGGTAATCCCAGGTTAGAGGCATTTCTAGGCTGGACACTCAAATAGTTCCAGTTTGAGTCCCAGCCCTAGGGTTGAGTGTGCTCATTGGCCTGGCTGCCTCACAAGAACCTTGCCTACATGACTGGTGAACCCAGCACATGCTGGCCATCTGCCGTTGCCAGGAGGTATAATGGCTATTCTTGGTTGTCAGCTTGGCTACATTGGAATTAAGTAAAACCCCAAAAATGGCTGGGCAGACCTGTGAGGGTTTTGTTACTGTTTTTGTTTTTCGAGACAGGGTTTCTCTGTATAATAGTCCTGACTGTCCTGGAACTAACTCTGTAGACCAGGCTGGCCTTGAACTCACAGAGATCCATCTGCCTCTGCCTCCTAAGTGCTGGGATTAAAGGCATGAGCCACCATCACCCTGACCTGTGAGGGATTTTTTGGTTAATTTGATCATTTCAAGTGGGAAAATCTACTACTTTTGTTTCTTTTTTTTTTTAATTCATCCATTTATTTTACATCCCAGCCATAGCTCCCTCCACTTCCCCTCCCCAGTCCCTCTCCCCCTTTCTCTCCCCATTTCCTCCCCTGTCTCCATTCAGGAAGGGGCAGTATCAATAAAATATGGCATATCAAGTTGCAGTAAGACTAAGCACTTCCCCATGTATTAGACTGGACAAGGTGACCCAGTATGAGGAGTAGGGTCCCAAAGGCCTGTAAAAGAGTCTGAGACAGCCCCTGTTCCCACTGTTAGGAGTCCCACAAGAAGACCAAGCCACACAACTGTCACATATGTGCAGAGGGCCTAGGTCAGTCCCATGTATTCTCTGCGAGGCCCTATGAGCCCAGGTTGGTTGACTGTGTGAGCCTTTCCGTGGTGTCTTGACCCCTTTGACTCCTCCTCCTCTGCAGGATTCCCAAACTCTGCCTAGTGTTTGGCTGTGGGGCTTTGCATCTGCCTCCATCAGTTGCTGGATGGTGCCTCTCTGATGACAATTGGGCCAGGTACCAATCTGGTCACAGGAGATGGCCAGTACAGGCTACTTATCCACTATTGCTAGGAGTCTAACCTGGGGTCCTCCCCATATACTCCTGGGAGATTCCCCTGTGCCAGGCTTCTGCCCAACCCCAAAATGGCCCTCCAGCAGTGCTCCAGCACTCTCCCCTTCATGCCCCCCAACCTGGTCGCTCATGTTCCTATCCCTACCTGCCTTCAGTCCACTCATGAAATCTGGGAAGATCTACTTCTAATTTGGATCTTTGAGGAGGGAGGACAGATTTTTATCCAGATCTTTAGAGGTGGGTCATCAGGGCCACACCTTCTGCGGGAAGCCTGTATGACATGGAAGAGGGAAGTGCTTTATTTTTGCCTGCAAGTCCATTCCTTCACTGGCATTAGAACCCACTTCTTTAGACAACCAGCCTCATGGACTGAGCAATTATAGATTCTTGGACCTACTGTTCATAGTCATAATCCATTGTTGGATTAGCTGAACCCTAGTCCCTATAAGTCATTCTAATAAATCCCATATATGTATTTGGGGTGTGTGTGTGTGTGTGTGTGTGTGTCCCTGTATATAATAAACAAATCTGTCTCTCTCTCTATATATAGAAAGGGAGGAAATTGATTCATTCTGTAACTTCTGTTACTCTAGAAAACTCTGACTAATACTCAAATATGATGGTTAGCTTTCAGCAGTTCTCAACCTGTGGGTCTCAACACCTTTCGGGTTACATATCAGGTATCCTGCATATCAGATATTTATATTATGATTCATAACAGTAGCAAAATTACAGTTATGAAGTAGCAACAGAATTTATGGTTGGGGTCACTACAACATGAGGAACTGTACTAAAGGGCCGCAGTGTTAGGAAGGTTGAGAACCTCTGTTTTAATTGTTGACTTAACACAACCTAGGATCACCTGGGAAGATATTGTCAATGAGGCATTGTCCACATCATTAAATGGCCTGTGGGATGCCTGTGGACGGTTGTCTTAATTGATGTGGGAAGACCCAGTTCACTGGGGGTGGCACCCTTCTGGTGGCAGGGTGTCCTGAACTGTCTGATTAGAGAGATGAAGTTAATGAAGCCAGCAAGGGGTCACACATTCATTTCTCTGCTCTCAGCTGTGGATGTACTTTGACTAGCTCGTCAAGTCCTGCTGCTTTGACCTGGCTGCACTAATGGACTGTCATCTGGAATTGTGAGCTAAAAGCAACCCCTTCTTCCCTACATTGCTCATTTTGTGTGTGCGTAAGACAGGGTCTCACTGTGTAGGTTGGCCTGTATGCAGGCCAGGCAGGCTGGCCTCGAGCTCACAAATCTGCCTGCCTCTGCCTCCCTGATACTGAGATTAAAGGTGTGTGACACCAAGCCAGAACCATATTGCTTTGCTCAGGGTATTTTATCACAACAACAGACATGGAACTAGGAACTGTCACTGTCCCCTGCTCAGAGTGACTTACTGTGGCATAGCATGTGCTGCCATCCACAGGCTGGCAGTGCTTAGGCTACAGACTAAGGTTCTGACTGTGCCTGGGCAGGTGTCTCTGCTGAGTAGCCTCATCAGTTGCCTTGGGATAGCTGTTGGGGTACCTCTCCCTACCCTGTGTTACCTAGGCCCAGACTCAGTGTTTTCTGCCTCAGTAGTATGTTCACTCAAGCTGCAGTCCTGCCTACGGGCACTCTCACACAGCTGCGTGAGAGGGCCTTAGATGCCCCAGGCCTGTGTGTCCCCGGTCCAGCCTGATCTCAGCTGGGGAATATAGGAGTTGCCATCTCAGCCCCCTTGCCCCAGTAGGATGTCCCCAGGAGTCCCAGTCCTGGGTTTTTGTAGCCAGCACTGCTCCGGAGGAGGCTCTGTGTGTCAGGCATAGAGGATGAGTGGTGTGGGCAGAGTTGCATGCCAGAATGTTTGCCAGTGGCCTGCTGAGTCTCTGGTAATGTGCCAAGTTCAACTTCACTGAAGTTCTCAGGTGGCGCCTGCTCCTGACCCCCCTTGCTAAGCTCTGCCAGATAATGAGGCTGTAGGGTGGCTCCAGCCGAGTTTTCCCTGGGGCCTTTGCTTTATGCTCCAGAGGGAGGTGCTGAGAACCTCCAGAGCCCATTCTAGATGGCCAGGTTGTAGACTGCCATGTGGAGAGGGGCTCCAAATATACAGATGGGGAAACTGAGACCTAGACCATGAGGAGTCTTTGATAGCACAGGTAGAGCCCAGCAAAGCCTGCCATTTGGAGGATCACCACCTGCACCAGGCCTGGAGTTAGGCTACAACCTCATGATGACACAAATGGGACATGCCTCCCAAACCTGGCAGAGCCAGGCTCCGCTGGGTGTACCTAAGAGGCCATGAGACAACAAAGGTGTATGAGATGCTAGCATCTCCCTTTATGCCCGTAACTTTAAAAATAGGTCAGTATTTGCTTGGCTTTGTTTGTTTGTTGGTTGGTTTTTTTGTGGGGGAAGGGGGGACAGTTTCGAGACAGGGTTTGTCTGTGGCTTTGGAGGCTGTCCTGGAACTAGTTCTTGTAGACCAGAACTCACTGAGAGCCAGCCACCTGCCTCTACCTCCCAAGTGCTGGGATTAAAGGCGTGCACCACAACCGCCTGGCATTATCTGCGTGTTTATACAAAATGTAGGAAAGAAACATGTTTCTCCTTGCTCAACTTGCTCGTCCTCCACCTTGTGAGTCCCCGTGGACTAGCACCACTGTCATTCACCTTGTGAGTTTTCACATATTTTATTGCTGTGCTGAGGGTGGGACTCAGAACCCTGCTCTTCCATTCACCCTACAATTGCTGTGGATTCTGGTCTACTCTTCCAAGACCGTTTCATTGGCCTCTCCTATCACCCACCTCCAAAGGGCTTGGCTCCTCTCCCTGTAGCCTTGCACTTTCCCTGGATGCTTGGAAACTTTCCCTTTTTCCTGTGGTGCAAATGGTTTGCACATCTCTGTCAAATCAGGGCTTCTATAGAAAATACCTTGTACACCTAGAGCCACTTTTCTGTATTAGACCAACTTGGACCTGACCTTGAGCCCCTAGCAGAACAGTATGCATATGTATGCTTGGTACGGACTTCATAGTGAGAAAGATAACACATCCTTGAGGCCTGCTTTGAAGGCCAGCCTGTTGCAGGGCCCCATGACCTTTGACCTCAAGAGTCCAGTTCTGTTCTCTCAGTCCTCCCACCTCCATGATGTTATCCCCCAGAACCATCCATGCTCTCAGAGTGTCTCCTTTGTTATCTGCAGCTGCTGTGGGCTGCTGTCAGGCCTGGGAAGCCCCTGCACTGAGCCTGGCTCACCAATGCTTTGTTTGTTTGGTCTCGAATACACAGAGATCCACCTGCTTCTGCCTCCCAAGTGCTGGGATTAAAGGCGTGCACCACCAATGCCTGTCTAATTCCGTCCTCTCTTAGTCACACCTATTAGAGATGTCTTGGTTCTGGAATGTGAAGGATAGTCAACTATAGGTTTTTCCCTTTTTTGTTGGTGATTTGGACAGGATTTTTCTATGTAGCCCCGGCTGTCCTGGAACTCACTCTATATATAGACCAGGCTGACCCCAAACTCAGAGAGTTCAGGTCTCTGCGTCCCAGGGGGTGTGATTAAAGGTGTGCACTACCGTGGCAGATTTATTTATTATTGTATATGTATGTGTAGTTTGCCTGCATGTCTGTGGGCCATTTGCATTCAATGCCCAAGGACCCAGAAAAGGGAGTTGGATCCCATAGGACTGGAGTTTCAGATGGTTTTGAACCACCTTGTGGTACTTGTAATTGAACTCAGGTCCTCTGGAAGAACAGCAATACTCTTAACCTCTGAGCCATCTCTCCAACCCTCCCCACTGTTTTGAAATAGCTAACACAATATTTAAAATTTTTTTGTCATGCTTATTTAAGAGCATATTGGTGTGTGTGTGTGTGTGTGTGTGTGTGTGTGTGTGTGTGTGTGTGTGTGTGTGAATACAGACACTTAGTTTCCACAGTACATAGTGGAGATCAGAGAACAGCCTCGGGTGCCAGTCTTTGTTATTCCTTGAACAGGGAGTCAGCTGTGTACTCTAGGCCTGCTGAGCTGTGAGTGTCTGAGGAGTCACCTGTCTCTGTCTTCTATCTCCTCATAGGAGCACTAAGATAACAAACCCACATGACTCTGCCTGGCTTCACCTCAGTTCTGAGGATTTGAGTTCAGATCCTCGTGTGTGCACGGCAAGCACTTTATCCACTGAGTCATTTCCCAAGCCTAGTTTGGTGATTTCTAACATTAAATTATGGTAAAATACACTTAACCTTCAAGTATACATTTCAACAGTATTAAATATATTTATATTGTTCTGGTCATCTCCAAACTTCTTTTTGCAAAACTGGAGCTCCAAGCAATGATGTCCTATTTCCCCCTTCTAGCCCCAAGCCCTTGTCTCTGTTCTCTTCACTACTCTAGTTGCTCATAGAAGTGGAATTGTCTAGGATTTGTCTTTTGTACCGGGTAGTTCTGTTATCACACTGTCTTCAGGATTCATCTGTAGGGCTGGAAAGACGGCTCAGAGATTGAGAGTATGTACTGTTCTTACAGAGGACCCGTACCCATGTCTGGTGGCTTATAACCACATTTAACTCCATCTCCAGAAGATCTGATGCCTTTCTGGATTTTGTAAATACCTGCACTCAAATGTGCACATGTCCACAAACAGCACGCATGTTAAAAATAGAATAAAAATCCATGTATAGACAGGCATGGTAGTTCATTCTTGCAATCCCAGTATTCAGGAGGCTGAGGCAAGAGGTTGCTCCAAGTCCCAGAACAGCCTGGGCTACAGAGTAAGACCCTCCTCAGAAAAAGGAACACAATTCCTATGTATGAGAGTTTCCTTCCTCTTGTTTTATTTTGTAGATAGGTTCTATATCCGTGGCACATAAGCCCAACTCTCCTGAAAGCTGAGATTGCAAGATTGAGCCACCATGCCTGCCTTCCTTTATAAGGCCAGATAATATCACTTGTTGCATAACGTTTATTCCTCCACCAGTGTGTATTTGGATTGCTTCCTTCCCTTGGCAGTTACAAATAGTACTTTGTGTCCAGATTAAAAGCTGCTTTTAATTCCATGTAAGTTGGTTACTCTCCTGTCCCTGTGATGAGACACCATGACTGTAATTTAGGGGAGGAACAGTTTATTTGGGCTTGGGCTTCTAGAGGGAGTATCCATGATGGCCAGGAGTGGGAAGCTGAGAATCTCCATTCACATACAGGAAGCAAAGAGTGAACTGGACGTGGTGTGAGGCTGTGAAGTCTCAAAGCTCGCCCCCAGTGATGTACTTCCCCCAACACGGTCACACTACTTCTCATGAAGCAATACCACCAACTTCGGACCAAGCACTTTCATGTGTGAGCCTCTGGGGGCCATTCACACTTCTACACGCCCCTAGAAGTTTTAGAATTTCTGGAGACTATGATTATTTTTTAAGGATTATTTTTTAAACCTTTTTTATTAGAAACTTTATACCCACAGTGGCTGTAGCACTAACATAACAGTGCACGGGGTTCTAATTTGTCCATATCTCAACAATCCTTTTTTTTTTTGATTAAAATATTTTTTTATTGTCATGTGCCCTTTTGGAAATAGCTGTCCTTAGGGTGTAAACTGATAACACATTGTGTTTTTTTTATTTGTCTCTCTGTATTTTTCATGTGTTTGTTGATTATTTAAGTATCTTTTTTGAAGATGTATTTACACATTTATATATCCAATTTTTTGATAGTTTTTAAAATTGGATTATTTGTTTTGAAGTTTCTGCTTATGAATTTTGGTTGCTGTCATATTCTATGTATTATACAAATATCACATAAATGATTTGGCCTGTCTTTTGACAAACAGATTTTATCTTTGTTTCTTGGTTTGTTTGGTTTTTAAAAGATTTTACTTTAATTTTTTTTAAGATTCACTTTGTCTTATGTGTATGAATGTTTTGCCTGCATGTGTGTCTGTGTACCATGCATCTGTTTGGTGTCTGCAGAAAACAGAAGAGGGTGATCCTCTGAGACTAGAGTTATAGAAGGATGTGAGCTGCCATGAAGTTGCTGGGAACTGAATTCTGGTCTTCTGGAAGAGCAACTAGTGCTCTTAACCATTGAGCCATCTCTCCAGTACCAAACTTTATTGTTATTATTTTCTTTCTGAGATAAGGTCTCAGTTTGTAGCCCTGGCTGGCCTGGAACTCACTGTGTAGACTAGTCTGGCCTTCAACTCCCAGAGATCCAACTTCTCAGTCTCCTGAGTGCTAGAATTAAAAGTGTGTCATCATGTCAAGTTAAGACTTATTTCTTAACTACCCAGCCGCTTTGTTGTTGATGATTTTTGAGATAGGGTTCATGTAACCCAGATTGGCCTTGCATTTGGAGTGTGACAGAGGCTGGCCTTGAACTCCTGGTTAATTCTCCTTTCATAGCCTCACAAATGCTGCAGTTACAGTCATGTGTCATCACGCCTGGCTCAGACAGATGTTTCTAATTGTTTGTTTATTTGGCTGATTGGTTTGTTGCTAGGGATTGAAGCCAGGGCCTTGCTTATGCAAAACAAATGTTCTACCCTTGTTTTTACCTGCAGTCCAATGCTTTTAATTCTGAACTCACCATTTTATATTTTGTTGCCAGTTACTTTGGCACCTTATTTAGAAATGTCAAATCCAGTGTTGGGAACATTTTCCTGTAGGTTTATTTATTTATTTATTTATTTATTTTAAAGATTTTATTTATTATGTATACAACATTCTGCTTCCATGTATATCTGCACACCAGAAGAGGGCACCAGATCTCATAACGGATGGTTGTAAACCACCATGTGGTTGCTGGGAATTGAACTCAGGACCTCTGGAAGAGCAGCCAGTGCTCTTAACCTCTGAGCCATCTCTCCAGCCCTTCCTGTAGGTTTATAGTATCAGGTGTTACTTTTATTTAGGCTTTGATTCATTTGGAGGTACTAGACATACACGGTTAAAGATAAAGATCCAATTTCATTTCCATGCGATGTCCGGTTTCCCCCTCTCTACTTGTTGAGAAGACTGTCTTGCCATTGAGTGGTTTTGTTACCCTTGTTAAAGTCATTTGACCGTGTACATGAGATCTGCTTCTAAGGCTTGGTGTTTTGTGCCATTGAACAGTGCATGTGTCTGTTTTTATAATGTGACCTCATGGTTTTGATTCTTTTTTGTTTGTTTTTCGAGACAGGGTTTCTCTGTGTAGCCCTGGTTGTCCTGGAACTCACTCATAGACCAGGTTGGATTTAAACTCACAGAGATCCACCTGCCTCTGCCTCTGCCACTGCCTCTGCCTCCTGAGTGCTGGGGTTAAAGGCATGTGCTACCAAATTTGTAAAAATGTTTTCAAGTCATTAAGTATGAGCCTCCTAGCTTTGTTCCTTTACAAGACTGTTTTGGATGTTGGAGCTCCTCTGAGGTCCTAGTGAATCTTCTGATACATGTCATTGAGATTTTGTATCACAGGGTAAAACTCGGCATCAAGCTTGATGACCTGAGATCACCCTTGAAGGCCCACATAGTGGAAGGAAAGAATCAACTATCCCAGTTGCCCTCTGACTCTACAATATGCCATTTGTATTTATATGTTTTATGGTTTTAGTATACAAATATTACATTTATTGCTGTTATTGCTGCTGGTATTGACGATGATGGTGGTTTTGAGACAGGGTCTCCTTCCCCAGGCTGTTCTGCTAAGATTGACCCTGAACTCCTGATCTTCCTGCCTCCACTTGGAGGATTGGAATCACAAGCATGTCCCACCATGTTTGGTTTATGTGGTGCTGGCTATTGAACACAGGACTATTTGCATGCTGGGCAAGCATTCTGTTGAACTACATCCCTGGTGTCACTATATTTTTTGTTGTTGTGTTTTTTTTTAACTGTTATCTTTAGTGCTATTGTGAATGTCAGATTTTATGTGCATTGTGCTAGGGATCCAGAAAGGTTTCATCTCATGTCATAGCCGTTGTGTGACTTACATTGTCACAAGAAAGGTGAATACAGATACAAGATACCAAGCGATGGATGCAGCACAGTCACAGAATTTTTGTTGCATAGTCTGGTCGATGTGTTTTATCAGTGATTGTTATGCCCTTGCTGCACATACTTTATATGTGTACTTTATGATAGGCAGGCATGTATAGGGAAAGCATAGTGTACATCTTGCTACTTCCTGCAGGAATTTCAGAACTAGCTTTGAACATCTTGAGAGGGAGTAAGATGTCTGTATAGAAGCAGTTGGGAGCTTCTGATGGATTGCCTGACTGAACGAGCTCCCGTGGGGAGTGCAGTGAAATCACCAGGGCCAGAAAAAGCTGAAACACAGAAAAGGGAACAGCTCAGGTCCAGTGGAACCATCAGGCAACGGCTTCCCACCTTCCCTTCCCCACATTCTGGCATAGGAAACTGAAACAGCAGTTGGAGCAAAGGGCTCACACATGACTTTCTTTCACCCATCACTCCACACATGCAAAGACCAGCCAAGGAAAGAGAACGCCAGGGACCCGTTTAACTGCTCACTTAGTGCAAATCAGCCAGAAGCTCACTCCAAAAGTCCTCAGAGAGGGCTGGTGGAATGGCTTAGTGGGTAAAGGTACTTGACACCAAGCTTGATGACATGAGTTTGGGTCCTTGGGATCCTTTGGAGCCTGGTGGAAGGAGAGAACTGACTCCTACAAGTTGTCCTCTGACCCACAAATGTGCCATAGTACACTCTGTGTACTATGTGAAGTGCTAAAAAGAAAAGAAAAGCCCATAGCAAAAGGGAGACAGGAATGGATCCCCATCATAGAGGAACTGCCAGTGTTGAATAGGCCTCCAGGAGCTGGAGACGTGATATAAGGGATGTCAGGTTGAACCCAGAAGTCAGGCAAGTCAGTTTTCATGGCCTATGCCTCCTGCTCTCTCCCTCTGCATCAATTCCTTCTGTATCTATACCTGTATCTGTTTACCAAGTGTGGTGGTTTGAATAGGTATGGTTCCCATAGACTCATGTGTTTGAATGCTTGGCCTTTAGGGAGTGGCACTATTAGGAGGTGTAACCTTGTTGGAGAAAGTGTGTCATTGTGGAGGGGAGCTTTGAGGTCTTATGTGCTCAAGCGATGCCCAGTGTGATACAACAGTTCACTTCTGTTGTCTACAGATCAAGATGTAGAACTTTCAGCTCCTCCAGCACCATGTCTGCCTGCACGTTGCCATGGCAGTAATGGACTAAACCTCTGAACTGTAAGCCAGCCCAATTAAATGTTTTCCTTTGTAAGAGATGCCATAACTGGGTAGTGGTTGGTGGCTCACACCTTTAACCCAGCACTCAGGAGGCAGGGGTAGACTGATCTCTGTGAGCTCAAGGTCAGTCTGGTCTACAAAGAAGTTCTAGGACAGCTACACAGAGAGAAACCCTGTCTTGAAAAACAAACAAACAGAGTTGTGTTCACAGTGTCTCTTCACAGCAATAGAAACCCTAACTAGGATACCAGGCCAGCTCAGAGTCACTCTGTTCTTGTGCTGTGTTTTAATCCCTTTTCCTTCTCCCAAAAGCACTGTCTGGTCTGGTCTTTGCAGTCTCTGTGACTCACTTCCTGAGCTGAGACTGCTCTGTATTATCTGATAGTAAATCTTAAAATATCTTTTTAAGGTTGATTTTTATTTATATGTGTGTGTTCATGTAAGTTAGGAAAGGGCATAAGAGCCTCTAAAGCTGAAATCATGGGCAGTTGTGAGCCCCTGGATCTTCTGCAGGAGCAGCAAGTGCCCTGAGCTGCTGTGCCATCTCTTCAGACACAGTAGCATGTCTTTGTTTCTGTCTTTTCAGTCTGCCTTTAGCTGAAAGTCCTCATCCCCTTACTGGTAGCACCATTCATTTACACTCCCCTCCTTTACTTTCTGTCACTCCAGCACCATTCACTTGTCTGCATTTTTCTTCCTTTTCTTTGCACTCATACACACAATAATGACTGTATCGACAAATGCCGTACTATCAGTGACCCTTAATCCACAGTGATTATTCTGACTGTTTTGTAGTTGACCATTACTCTGTCTGTCTTAGATTGTCTACCCCTAGATAGGATCTGTTATTTCAGATGATATGTTACTTTTGGGAGAAGACTGGAGACAGAGCCTGGCCCTGAGCTCCAGTCCAACAGAGAAATTACCCTTCAGCCTTATCTATCTGGAGCATTGCAAACACTAAAAGATTAAAGGTGATATGAATAATAACAACTAAAATCTGTCTCCTAATGTGCAAGTTCCAATACATAGCACAAATAGCATGAAAAGTCAAGACAGAATGTCTCCTCAGAAATTACTAGTCCTGCTGGGTGGTGGTGGCTCACACCTTTAGTCCCAGCACTCGGAAGGTAGATGAAGGCGGATCTCTGTGAGTTTGAGACCAGCCTGGTCTATAAGAGCTAGTTCCAGGACAGCCTCCAAAGCCATAAAGAAACCCTGTCTCAAAAAACCAAAACCTAAAAAAAAAAAAAAAAAAAAAAAAAAATTACTAATCCCATATTCCACAGTAATGGACCCCAGTCCAGACAAAGAATGCTTATAAATATGTTCATAGAGCTGAGGATGGTGGTGCTCACCTTTAATCCTAGCACTCAGAAGGCAGAGGCAGGTGGATCTCTGTGAGTTCAAGGCCAACCTGGTCTGTAGAGTGAGTTCCATGACAGCCAGGATTATATAGCAAGACTGTCTCAAAACCAACCAACCAACCAACCAACCAACCAACCAACCAACCAACTAACAAAATATGTTTAAAGAAGTGAAAGTGGACACAAATAAACCTGAGTGAATTCAGAGAGAACATAGACAGTTGACTGAAATAATAGAATTCAGTCACGAGATAGAAATACTGAAGGAAAACCAAACTGAGATGGTTGAATTGAAAAATTCAGTAAATCAAATAAAAGCCTCAGTGGAAAGCTTCACTTGTAGAGTGGTTTGCAGGGAGGACAGAATAACAGATCTTGGGGAGAAGATAACAAAGATAAAATAACAAAAGCCTACAAATAGAATATCTGAGATCTTTGGGACACCATGAAAAGTCCTAATCTACAAATTATGTGGAGATGAATTCCATGCAAAAGGCATAGAAGACATTTTCAATATAATGAAGGAGACAGTTCCCCAAATCTAGGGAAAGAGGCTTATCCCTGTAAAAAATGTATGGATCACCAAATAGACAGGAAGGAAATTGCCTTTATTGTTAAGACACTAAATATACACTACAAAAAAAAGTATTGAAAGCTGGAAACACAAAGGCAGCCAGCCAGCCCATCAGAATAACAACATATTTCTCAGTAGATACCTCAACCCCAGAAAGGCCTTGGTGATCCATTTCAAGTTTTGTAAGACCACATCTGCCACTTAACACTACTGTATCCAGCAAAACTATCTACCAGAGTTGAATGAGAAAGAAAAACACTCCAAGATTAAAAAGAAAAGAAACAGGCTAAAGGAATTTATTATCTTGTGACATGAAAGTCTATGAATGAGACTAGACTAAATTAGGACTAAAGAGAATGATAAACACACCCAAGAGGCTACAGGGAAGAAATGATGCTAGAACAGTAGTTAAGCTAAAGTGGATTAGACACTAAACACTGCAACATGACAGGATTTAACACAAAATTTTCATAATAGTTCTGAATATTAATGATCTCAGTTTCCCCATTAAGTCATATTATCAGACTAGAATAAAAAACAAGAGCCAGGTCTTTGTTTCCTCCAAGAAACACACCTCGCCCGCCATATATAATGGTCCAGATGAGAAACATCCACAATCTATAAACCACACTAATCAATCACTTGTATGTATGTATGTATGTATGTATGTATGTATGTATGTATGTTTTGTTTTTCGAGTCGGTTTCTCTGTGTGTATCCCTGGCTGTCCTGGAATTCACTTTGTAGACCAGGCTGGCCTGGAACTCAAAGAGATCCGCTTGCTTCTGCCTCCCAAGTGCTGGGATTAAAGGTATGCGTCACCACTGCCAGCTCTAGTTCTCTCTGTGTCTTTTTTTTTTTTTTAAGATTTATTTATTTACTATGTATACACTGTTCTGTCTGCATGTATGCCTGTGTGCCACCAGATCTCATTGTGGATAGTTGGGGACCACCATGTGGTTGCTAGGAATCGAACTCAGGACCTCTGGAAGAACCTGAGCCATCTCTCCAGGCTCAGCTCTAGTTCCTTTAAGCACAGAGATTTTAAACTTTTAAATATAAGGTTATCCATTCATTCACACGGATAGGTTAGCCATCACATTCTCCACTTGAGTTAAACCCTGAGTCACATCCTTGAGTATCACTTCTTTCCACTTGCTTCTGCCTCCCGAGTGCAGGGGTTAAAGGCATAGTCACCACTGCCTGGCCCATATATATATATATATATATATATATATATATATATATATATATTTATATATATATTTCTGTCAATACTGTTTCTCTAGAGAACCCTAATATTAAAATATCAAATAAAAATATTCTGAACAATGTTCAATAAAAAGTAGCTTGAATACTTAGCTGGCAGGGGAGATTCCATGATCACAAGGTGGTTTTCCCAGGCGAGGCTTATCCATTGCACTCTGGATGTGCTAAACCCTGCGATTTCCCCAAATGTGGGAAACTCGACTGCATAATTTGTGGTAGTGGGGGACTGCATTCATACTTTCCCCTGGGAAATAAAAAATAGAAAAAAAAATTGCTTGAACAGAGTTCTCAAAAGAACATAAATGGCCAATAGGGTTTTTTTTTTTTTTTAATGTTCAGTATCTAGGAAATGCAAATTAAAACATCTTGGCTATTGTCAAGAAAACAAAAAACAAGTGCTGAGGATGTAAGGAAAAGAGAACCCTCATCCACTGTTGTGTGAGTGTGAACAGTGTAGCCATGATGGAAATCAGTGTGGAGTGTCTCACACGTATCAACTGCACCCGCTCCTAGACACCTGCCCAAAAGACTCTGTAGCAACCACAGAGGTGCTTCCTCATCCATGTTTATTGCTGCTCTGTTCATAATATCAGGACCTGGAATCAGAATGAATAATGAAAATGGGGTACATACACATAGAGAGTTTTATTTAGATACAAAAAGAAACTGAAATTTGTAGGAAAATGAAAGGAACTGGAAAATAAATTAAATGAGGTCTTCTAGACTCAGAAAAAGTGACTCCTGCATGAAAGCCTTTGAATTGCAGAGATGTCGGGATAGTTAAACATATGCAAATCCATAAATATAGCATGTCACATAAATGATAGTGTTTATAGAGCCCAGGAAACTAGGAATGGGCCCACGATACAGGAAAAAGGCTATGGGGAGCGATACTAGGACCCATGTGACGTGAAAATGGAAGAGGACACACACAGTGTAAGCAGGGGAAGTTGTTTCAGAGGCAGGGGAGGGTCATCCAAAGAATGTGTGAAACAGCCCTAAGGATTCTTGTTAAGCTAAATAAAATACTTGAGTGGAGGTACCCCAACACGGGTGGATAAAGTTCCTCTCAGAAACCATAACTATTAGATGAAAATCTTAGTGCCAGGATTGAGCTACCTCCTTATAAATTGTTGGCCAAGGAAACCCCTGAGGCAGTTGCCACAGCAACTGGATAGTAGGCAGTATTGATGAAATAGCATGCTCTCAGACTGCAGGAGATAGAGAAGTGAAGATGGAAGGTTGGGACTAGGGTGGAAGCTTACTCCCCAGTTGCCAGACCTCATAGAGCCAGAAGCAACCCCGCAGGCTGTTGGGGAGAATTGTCATCAGCAGTCTTAGCTGTGTTGACTCACCTTGGTTGTCAACCTGACCACATCTGGAATCAACCAAAACCCAAGCAGCTGGATTGGACTGTTTGAAGTGGGAAGGCCCACCCCCAATCTGGGCCACATCTTCTGGTGGCAGCCCACATAAAAGGACTTGGAAGAAAAAAGTTTGCTTTTTGCCTGCTTGCCTTCTCTCTTGCTGGCAAGTTTATCTACCCTGCTGCTGAAGCATTACTTTGCTTGTAATAGAACCTACTCCTTTAGGATTCCAACAGAGACTGACACCAGTCGCCCTCTAGGAATCCACCAGGACTCCAGCACTAGATTGAGACATCTGAGACATTCAGTTTCATGGACGGAACAACTACTGGATCCTTGGCCTTTGGAGAGACAGCCATTGTTGGACTACTTTGACCACAGCTTGTAAGCTACTGTCGTAAACCTCATATATTATTTCATTCTATCAGTTCTGTTCTTTTAGAGAACCCTAATAGAGCTGTGGACCCTGCATGCAATACTACTAACCAGACGTGATATGCCCCTGGTGCAATAGTGGCAATCTATTACGAGAGTAGCCAACCACTTTCTGATTGGAGTTGTCTCTTCATGAGGGAATTCATGTCTGGCAATGTAAACCTGGTCAAAAGCACAGGCTGGGGAAGTATAGGCCCTAGCTGCTGTTTTGCTAAGTGGACATAATTTGCCCATCAGATTCCCTTATAAATGACTATTTTTATGCCCACAGATTAGTGTTGTTGTCAGCTTTGGTCAGAGAAGCTTAGTTTTGCAGTAGACAGTGGTAAGCGCTCAGCCATTAGTGGGACATCTACAGCGCTCCTTTGAGGCCGAGGGAGCCTTAGGAGAAGAGGTGGGAAGGATGTAGTAACTACAGAGAAGTGGGTGGTGCAGAACGCTCACTCCCAGGCAGGACAGTGCTGTCAGCTCCTGAAGACTGATCAGCTGTAATTATCTAAGCACAGTTTGCACAGGATTGGCCCTAATATCACCCTCTCATGGAGGGGGACTTAGGAGGTTGTCATCCCTTCCTCAGGATTTATAAGGTATGAAGGAACTAACTGGGAAAGGTGGATGGTGGGAATCAGGAAGTTGGAAGAAGATGAGAAGAGAGCCAGGGTAAATATGACCAAAACACACAATAGATACATATGAAAATGTCCTTGACACCAGTTATATATGTTTAATAAGACAGGTTTAAAAATAAAAGGAGTCTAATTTCCTTGAATATAGTTTTTACTTGAAAGGCAAGTTAAATGCTTATTTTCAAGTTCTCTCAATTGTCAATTTTCAGAATAAGTCGAAGCCTTAGAAATTGACCAGGCAGTGGTGGCACATACCTTTTATCCCAGCACTCAGGAGACAGAGGCAGGCGGATCTCTGTTGAGTTCGAGGCCAGCAAACTCGAACTCTGGTCTACAAAGCAAGTTGTAGGATAGCCAGAGCTACACAGTGAAACCCTGTTTCAAAGAAACAAAACAAAGCACCCCCCCCAAGAGATACTCAGTGGTGTTCAGTGAGTTTTAAGTATTTTTCTTGATACCTGTTTTATATTTTTAATATTATTCTAAGTTGATGGCTTTTTTTTTCTTTTTTGGTTTTTCGAGACAGGGTTTCTCTGTGTAGCTTTGGAGCCTATCCTGGCACTCGCTCTGGAGACCAGGCTGGCCTTGAACTCACAGAGATCTGCCTGCCTCTGCCTCCTGAGTGCTGGGATTAAAGGTGTGCGCCAATGCCCGGCTCAGTTGATGGCTTTTTATTACCTCAAAATGACTTACTGAATTATTGTCATTATTTTTAACTACTCAGTCTTTGAGTTATAGTAATTAAAAATCATCAGTATAAACCAAAAACAGCAGCAAAAAGATGTTGAGGTACCAGGCAGGCAAATGGCTGATACCTATGATCTCAACTTCTTAGAAGACTGAGGTAGAATGATCACTTAGTCTAGGCTTGAACCCCACACTGTGGTTTGGGACTTACCGTGGACTTGAGATCTGTTCCCTACAGTAGATGAGGACTGCTTTGTTTAGGATTTTGCTTCATGATTCATTGAGTCTTGACAGTTGGTGTGTTTCTAGGAATTTGTTTGTTTTGTGTCGATTGTTCAATTTGTGGATTTTAATTTCTTTTTTTTGTTGTTGTTTCTTTTGTTTGGGACAGGGTTTCTCTGTGTAGCTTTGGAACCTGTCCTGGCACTCGCTCTATAGACCAAGCTGGCCTGGAACTCAGAGATCCACCTGCCTCTGCCTCCTGAGTTCTGGGATTAAAGGTATGTGCCACCACTACCTGGTGTTGATAGTAATTCCGTTTTTCTTTTAAGAGATTTATTTATTATGTTTACAGTGTTCTGCCTGCATGTATGCCTCATGCCAGAAGGGGCACCAGATCTCATTACAGATGGTTGTGAGCCACCATGTGGTTGCTGGGACTGGAACTCAGGACCTCTGGAAGGGCAGCCAGTGCTCTTGACCTCTGAGCCATCTCTCCAGCCCTTGATCTTAATTTCTAACCATCTTTTGTTTTACATGACAGTCTCACATTGTAGCTCAAACTGGCCTTAACTTAAAGCAGTCCTCCTGCCTCAGCACCAGGAACATTCACACCAGGCTTTCTTACTGGCTTTTATTTTATTAACCCTGGCTGTCCTGGCACTTCCTCTGTAGACCAGGCTGGCCTCAAACTCACAGAGATCGGCCTGCCTCTACCTCCTGCAGAGATTAAAGGTGTGTGCTACCTCTCTGGATCTTTTAAAATAAAGGAAGAAGCATGCCAAAACAAGCATTTTGTTGAGCTACTTGCCTTAGTTAGATCTTACACCTAGTGTGTTGCAGCCCTCAGCCCTCAGCCCTCAGCCCTCAGATCCTGTTCCTATGATGGTAGCAGAGCTCCCAGGAGCAGTCAGTCAGTCAGACAACTCTGTAGGTGTCTCTGTGCCTCACAACTTGTTCTGTACAGCAAATGTGGAATCCCTCTGGTTGCCCTGAACTCACAGCCTGATGTTTATTTTCCTTGTATGTATATGTTTGTGCACATGTAAGTGCAGGTGCCCACAGAGCCCAGAGGTGTCAGGGTGTCTGACCCCCTGGAGCTGGGGATACAGGTAGTTGTGATCTGCATGACCTTGGTTCTGGATGTCAGTCTCAGGTCTCCAGCCCTTGCTTTGGTTCTTAAAGAAACGTTTCTTGGGGACTGGAGAGATGGCTCAGCAGTTAGGAGCACTGACTACTCTTCCTAGAGGACCTGAGTTCAATTCCCAGTATCCACATGGCAGCTCACAACTGTCTGTAATTCCAAGATCTGACACCCTTACACAGACACACATGTAGGCAAAACACCAATGCAAATAAAGTATAAATAAGTATATATATATGAAATACTTCCTTTAGAGTCCAGGGCTCTGGGTGACATGGTGGCATGTGTTTGTTCTGAGAAGTGTGACAGAATGGAGTAGTCATGCATGAGGCTGACAGTCAGAAAGCATCACCTGCTTTGCTGCTCCCTGAAGGATTTCAGAGCTGGTTTAATGCCTCTGGAGACCTCAGGGTCTCAGCCAGGCACATGTCACACACCTGTAGTCCCAGTTACTCAGGAACCTGAGACGGGGAATCACTTGAGACCAGGCGTTCAAGACCAGCTTGGGCAACATAGTAAGACCCTGACTCTTAACAAACAGAAACAAAAACACCCTCCAAGTGAGAAAGGAATAGTATTGTGCTTTTTAAAACCATTAGCTTTTTAAAACCATTAGCACTTCCTAACCATAAGAACATCTAAGATTGGGCTGGAGAGATGGCTCAGAGGTTAAGAGCACTGGCTGCTCTTCCAGAGGTCCTGAGTTCAATTCCCAGCAACTACATGGTGGCTCACAACCATCTGTTATGAGATCTGGTGCCCTCTTCTGGTGTGCAGATATACATGGAAGCAGAATGTTGTATACATAATAAATTAAAAAAAAAATCTAAGATTTAAGAAGTAGCAGCCAGGCTATTAGTATGTTGATGAGCAGTAGCCCCTCAAGGGCTTGGCACAATGTGGTAGAAAAGTGATCTAGACCCACCAAGCTCAGCAGGTTGGGTCAAGGCAGACTGCTTCCTGTACCATGCAACAGACACAGCACATTAGGAAACCAAAAGAAATGTAACCTTGATGAAACTTCTGAAATGCCAAGAGACATGTCCACTATTGCTGAAGCTTCTGCTGTGGTCGAGTGTGGCTTGTTTCCTCCAGACCTCAGCCTGAAATTTAATTTCACTTTCTAAGATAATAACTGGGACTGGCCAGAGGCTGAGGTGACTAGGGCTCTGCCCTCGTGAACAGATTAACCTATTTGTTTAATTGTTGATGGTTATCTAAGAGTGGATCTGCTATACAGGCCAGTTGCCCAGGTCTCTTGTGCTCCATGTTTCTAGCATGTAATGCCCTAGACCACTGGCAGCCCTACCAAGGCCACCCTTGGGTGCAGCTTTTTGACCTTAGACCAGAATCATAAGCCCACATCAGCCTATTTCCTCTTTAACCTCCTCGGTGTGCGGTATTATTGCTAACAGTAGAAACAGATGAAGATAGCCTCTTTCTGGACAGAAAGCTCACCCCGACCAGGGTTCCCGACAAGCCCACCTGAGTACAGTTTCTGGTGTGGTCTCTGTGGTTGAAACTCTTCTCTTCTGCTCTAAGAGTCTCACTGCCATTTTGCTGGCCCGACTCTGGTCATTTTTGTCATTTTCTGCTCGTTGCAGCTTCAGTTTGCTTTCCATCCCACAAGGCATGATTTTGTCATTGCTATTCCTCTCTGCATCGACTGCCTTTGCTGTGGTTTTGTAAAAGTCATTGGTGGTGGTTCCTTTTCTTTGTGGCCTGTTCCCAATTCATCACACACCATCTTTAGCCTTTTTGGGGGGGCATGGCTATAGTCCCTCATGTCTGTGCCAGTAAATGCAATCATGTGACTCAGCTGAAGGCAGCTTTCGGGGCCTTTCTCAGCAGAGGAATGGTTTGCAACATAGGCCTATGGTTGGTTGGCTTTGAGAAGACCCCATCCCTGGCTGGGGTTGTAGCTCAGTGGCAGGGATGCATAGAAGGGATCCTGTCTCAAATGCCATCAAGAGCAGGGAACACTGATGATTTAGGGACCCATTTGGGAGGGGAGTGTTTATAGAGGTGGGATACATAGGAGGATCCCATCTCAAAAAAAAAAAAAAAAAAAATCCAGAGAGGATCTCCAAATCATCAGCATTCCCCACTCTTGATGGCATTTGGGCAAAAGCAAGTCCAGTTCCCACAGACACTGAGGCCTGTGAGCTTAGGAAGCCAGACAGAGCACTAAAGGGCCAAGTCTGCCCTGGGTGACGGTGGAGAAAGCCCCTCCCCCATTCCCACTGTTTTGTTTACATATGAAGGCAGGAACTTCAACTTCCTGCAGCCGGGAAGATGGCTCAGGTGCTAGCCAAGCAGCCTCCAGCTCGGGTTCTGGGGAGGAAAGGCCCTGGGGGAGAGGGAACAGCCAGAGCTGGCCAGAGGCCACAGGGTAGCCTAGGTGAGGACAGACCAGAGACTCCCAGACCTTTGGAGCCTGGAACCTCTGCTTCAGATATGGTGGGTTAATTCATGGCTGGCTGGAGAATGGGTTCACTTTCTCTGCTGATTAAAGAATTAAAAGGCAGGAAAGGTTTGAAAGTCAAGCAGAGCCAAAGTTTGTTCAAAGAGGACGTTTTTTTTCTTAGATTTAAAAAAAAAACAAAACAAAAATGCAGGCCAGGAAAGCTACAATCCTCAGCATTTGCCTGTAGGAGGGAAAGGCGGAAGGGAGAGAAGCTGTTCTGTGTTAGTTTAGCATGGAGGCCAGCATGTGGCACCAGGCAGCTACATAGTGGAGAGGGGGGCTTTAGAGAAAGGGTATGGGAGCCCAAAGTACAAGAAAACAAAACAAAACACCCATGTTCTGGCCGTGTCTGAAAGAGGCAGAAGTAGAAGAAAAGAAGTTACACCTTTTCCAGTTCGGATTCAGAAAGGCAGAAGGATTCTGTGGAACTTTATGATAGCTTGGAGGGAATGTGCTGGGGGCAGGGATTCTGAGGAGAAAAAGTACAGTCTCTAATTAAAGGGGTAATTATTCCACCTGTCTCTTTAGTATGGCTTACAGTGACCTATCTTTCAAGGGCTGGGCCCTTGGCCAAGTAATTGACTGTTTGGACTGGATAAACTCTTTATGTTTTATTTTTATTTTTAAAGCTAGTCTTTTTAAAAGTTTGCTCTATCTGCATGTATGACTTTATGGCAGCGGAGGGCCTCAGATCCCACTGTAGGTGGTTGGGAGCCACCATGTGGGTGCTGGGAATTGAACCTAGGGTCTCTGGAAGAGCAGCCAGTGCTGTTAACTCTGAGCCATCTCTACAGCCCCCTCTTTTATGCTTTTACGTTTTAGATAGCTTGGAATGTCAAATCTCCAAATGGATTAGAGATTTCATCCTCTTGGTCAGAATGTACTAGTTTTCCCTTATTAAGACAATGTGCTGCTGTGTCAGGTCAAGGTCCTGTGCCACTTGATTCTTCTCTGAATTGTTAGCAGGAGATTCAAGCCAGGGACAGTCTTTCCCTTGAAGGTCACCTGCATGCAGACAGGCCACTGTTACCAAGTCGTGGCAACTCTGCCTTCTCCCAGGGCTCACCTCTAAGTGCTGTGGCCTGTCTTTTGCTCTTCCTAAAGCCATGGTGACTGACAGTGGGGAGAGTACTGCCAGTTTCTTGTCCTAGAGATCAGGGCAACACTGCAGAGTGGTGCTGGTGTTTGCACTCACTCCTTGTTTCATGGCTCCATAGGCTGATGCCACTGATGGATGGCTCTTCTGTTCCCAGCATGAATGTCTCACCTAGAATTTCTAGGCTCAAAAAAGTAAAACAAAACAGGTGTTGGTGGTGCACCCCTTTAATCCCAGCACTCGGGAGGCAGAGGCAGGCGGATCTCTGTGAGTTTGAGGCCAGCCTGGTCTCTAGAGCAAGTGCCAGGATAGGCTCCAAAGCTACACAGAAAAACCCTGTCTCTAAAAACCAAAAAAAAAAAAAAAAAAAAAAAAAAAGAATTTCTAGGTTCAGGGGGCCTTCAGCTTCTCCAGCCTGACAGAGTCCATCTGCCTGCAGGAGGGCAGGCTTGAGCCCCTTAGCTGATCAGGATTTCTGCTTTCCCTTGCCTGCGCCCACCTTCCATCCATCCACAGGTGGCCACAGTTCTTCCACAGCTGAGCCATCCTGACATCCCAGCCATAGATTGCCTCCTGTGCTCATACTCATGTTTTTCAACGTTGCCCAAATCAGACCGTTACTTATGCACTACACACAGGATAGGAAAGGCCAGGGCATGACAGAAAGGACAGCCTCCTTGCTTGAGTCCTAGGTATTGATTCTTGATGAGGAAATGAGTGGATAATGTCACTACATTTCTCTAAGAGACTGTCTTTTAGAGGTTTGGGGCGATTCTGCAGAATCTCCATCTTCCCTGGTAGAGGAGCCACAGAATGTTCTGTGTGAGCCTGTGTGCGCTGACTGAGGGGATTTGTATAGTCTCTTCATGTCCACCATGTCAGCAGATACCTTGAATGCCAATGGGGAAGCGGGCAGGGGAGGGCAGCATGGGCCTATGTTGGAGCTACATGTGCTGCTTGCTGAGTTGGGAATGGTCTCTTGGCTGGTCTCATATACTTACACAAAAGGATGGATATCCCCTGCACACCCACCAGAGCCCGTGCTGTCTCATCCTGCCACTAGGACTCATTGCCCCTTTCGGGGCTTAGTTAGCAAAGCTGTTGTGGGTCAGACTGAGGTCATTTGGTGAGGGCCTCTGGGCAGAAAGCCCAGCATGCCAGGGTACTGCCAAGAGCCTGATCAGCAGCAGTCAGGGTGGGCAGGACCCCCTCAGGCCAGGATAGCTGGGAGTAAGTCCATGTCTGGGCTACCTCTAGGCTGAGGCCTGCTGGAGGGTGGCCTGGCCATCGCTTGGCCTCCTGGACTGTGACACCAGAGCACACATACAGCTGCTGCACTAGGGTAGGGTCTGCACAGGGTGCCTGTCACCACGTGTGGGACCTGTACTGTCCCTAACCTTGGAATGAGCCAGTCCACAGTGAGACCCTCCTGACCAGGCCTGCCCTGGGGTTGTAGGCACAGCAAAGCTGTTCCAGGCTACCATTTTTTTCTAAGACAAGCAGGGAATTTGAGATTCTCTGGCAGGGGGATCTGATGGAAGAAATGAAAGTGACAGAGAGCTGGAGCAAGACCTGCCATCACCAAGGCCCCTCGGCAGACTTGCTGTTGAACCTCTCCTTCCAGCCCAGAAGCTGTATGGTCCCAACTGCCTGTCTGCGGAGGACTCCCAGAATCCCAGTTGCCATGGGGTCTCCAGCCCAGCACTGTCCCCATGGCCAGCTCAGGGGTTTTCTGTCCCATGAAAGTCCATTTCTCACTACCTAGCAGTGTGCTCTTTGTCACAAGGATACAGGAGACAGCAAGACTCGCAAGCTCCAAGGACAGCCACTGCTTGTGCTAAGGTCTCTCTGACAACCCTTAACCAACTTGCCCTGACCGAGGGGCTGTTTTGTGGGTAGTCAGAGCCCAGCACCAACCACTAGGCTTCCCACCCCATCTCCTTGGCTTTGTATCCTAGGAGGCTGGACTAGGGGCCACCTTTGTCCCTCAGAGGCTCTCTGACTACAGCAGGGGGGCACACCTCAAAGGGGCTTTGTGTCACCACAAAGAAGCTCTGTCCCTCTAGAGAAGCCTGAGTGTTGCCATGGTAATGGAGGGGCCTGGCAGAAGGGGTCCCGCCATCTGAGGCGGGGGTGTGGGGGGGAGGACATTGCAGGCCAACAGCACAGTATTCACGGCTGGCAGCCAGCAGTCAGTGACTCTGCACCTGCCCAGCTGAGGCCCTTATCTTGCAGGACACTGTCCTTGACAGGGCCCTATGGGTCCTTAAGTTTTGGTAGGGACAAGAGTGGGCCTCCCAAACCTGCTGAGAACCTCAGTCCCCTCTTCAAGTTACCTTGATCCACCCCAAAATGCAGGGGGCAAGCTTGGTTCTGTGCCTGGGACCTCCGCGCCTTGCTTCCTGTCTCCTTAAGATGGGAAACCACTGGCGCATTGCAGTCAGGGTGACTTTCAAAGGAGGGGGTAGAAGTTACAGGCTGGAACCTCCACTGCCTGACCCCACTCAGTGGGGTGACCTATATGGACTTTGTAATTGGATGGAGTGCACTGAGTGTCCTAGAGGAGATAAGGGAAATGCCCTGGAGGGGCATGATTCGACCCATAGTAGCCCAACATCTCCTACCAAATGGGGAATGGCTCCATTCCCACAGGAAGCTACATGCTGGTGAGGCGCCTTTGGTCCTCATGGGTGACACCGGCTACTGTGGTCCTGAGGGACAGGTCCTTAAGAGATACTTCTGAGCCTGAAAGGCAGCACAATTGGCTACAGCTAGTGTCCGTCAGACACAGATGTGTTAGCAGGGACCACCTTGAGTCGGGGCCATCGTCTCATGTACTATGTCTTATGGAGAGATGAGTCTCGTGGAACATGGAGGCTTGAAGGGAACCAAACAAGAACAGGTGTCTTCCCCCAGGGAAATCTTGAGCCCAGGATCTAGTAGTAGCTCCCTGTGGCTCAGGCCTCCTACAAAAGAGGACATAGCTCCCAGAATACTGACATGCCCACCTTCCTGACAGATAGTCCTCAGAGTCTCCCAGCCACCAGACCTCAGGTTCCTCAAACCTTGTTACCTGGTCCTTGGCCACAGTAGCACTCTATCTGTGACCAGAGCCCCAGCCTCTAAATCCCCCTGATCTCTCTACTCAGAGACCCTCTGCTCTGGGGGCCGACCAGTTTTCCTTGGCCCTGGACAGCCCTTGGCCCAGGGTGCCCCATTAGTGTGAAGCAAGAACCCACTGAAGATTCCCTTACTCATGAGGCCCATTCTCCAAAGCAGTGCTGTTGGGGCACCAAGGGCACACCCTAAGAGACAGAAATCCCTGAAGAGTGTATCTCTCCACCCCCACCCCCACCCAGCTGACTCTGCCAGAATGGTCTGCCTGTTGTGGGAAATCTAATTTCCAGGCTGTGTCTGATTAGGTTTTCCAGGCTGCCTGAAGATCCAGCTGCTTCCCTGGGCAGCAGACTCGTCCCTCATTCTCCTTCCCTCCCCTCCTCACGCCTCCCACTCCCCCAGCAGACTTCGTGTCTCCAGGGTTTGGTTGAAAAGATGGCTTCCTCTTCCCCTTTCTTAGACTTGATTATAGCTATAACCCTGCTTCTCAAACATTTGAACCTGGAGCCCTAGATCAACCCCAATACCAGGGCACCCTAGCTACAACAGTGACCCCAGGATGTGGCTCCTTCTAGTCTTTCTGTGCTTATCGGTGCACAGGTAATTCCCATACCTCTTGCTGGAGGACTTCAGCCATGCCACCTATGTGCCATTTTACCCAATTTCAGCTGTTTGTTTCATTTTGTTTTAATGTTTTTTTTTTTTTTTTCAAGATAGGGTTTCTCTGTGTAACAGTCCTAGCTGTCCTGGAACTTACTTTGTAGACCAGGCTGGCCTCAAACTCACTGAGAAGATCCGACTGCCTCTGCCTCCCAAGTGCTGGGATTAAAGGTGTTGCTACCACTACCCTGCTGGGTTTTTTTTTGGTTTGTTTTTTGTTTTTAAACTGATTTATATAAGAGTGTTTTAAGAGTAGCCGGGCAGTGGTGGCACATGCCTTTTGTCCTAGCACTTGTGAGGCAAAGGCAGATGGATCTCAGAATTCCAGGCCAGCCATGGCTACACAGAGAAACCTTGTCTCCAAAGCAATAAAATAAAATAAGCCAATAAAAGTAAAAGAGTACCTTATGGATTAAGGCTATTACTTTACTGTTGAATGTTAAATACTTAATCCCAACTGGACAGTTGTCCTTGAAGTTCTGCATGTCTGCCTTCCTCTGTTCCCCACCACTTCATGTTTTAAAAAATATTCTATTATTTTTTATGTGCATTGTGTTTTGCCTGCATATATGTCTGTGTAAGTGTATATCAGATCTTGGAGTTACAGACAGGTGTGAGCTGTCTTGTGGTTGCTGGGAATTGAACCCAGGTCCTCTGGAAGAGCAGCCAGTGCTCCTAACTCCTAACCACTGAGCCATCTCTCCAGCCTTTTTTTTTTTTTTTTTTTTTTGAGCTGTGGTCTCACTGTGTTGCCCAGCTTGGTCTTGAGTTCCTAAGCCAGCAGTTCTCAACCTGTGGGTCGTGACCCTGTAAGAGTGGAGTGACCCTTTCACAGGGTCCCATATCAGAGATCCTGCATATCAGACATTTACATTACGATTCATAACAGCAAAGTTACAGTTGTGAAGTAGCAATGAAATAATTTTATGGTTGGGGTCACCCCAACCACATGAGGAACTGTATTAAAGGGTCACAGCATTAGGAAGGTTGAGAATCCCTGACCTCCTGCCTCAGTCTCTTGAGTAGCTGGGACTGTAGGAACGTGCACCACATGCAGCTCCCTTCCACTGTCTTGTAGAAATGATTAAGGTGCAGAGGAGTGGGGAGAGGGGAGTGCGGGTGCCCACCACCCTGCCCAGCCTCTGTTGTGCTGAAGGCACTGTGTAGCCACGAACCATTGGTACTCCACCTAAAATGCTTGCTGTGTGTGTTGTTCAGTGTGTCACTTGTTTTTAAAAAAAGTGACCACACTGTGTAGTGTTTTGTTGTTTTTTAACAGAAATGTTTCATTCTCACAAAATCCTGCTGGTGCATCTTTTTGCTGCTATGAAGAGGCTGAGAACAGCTATTTCCTAGCCCAGCACCCCAGACCCTGCACCTCCTGCCAGAGACTCTGTGGTGCAGCCAGACCTTGCTGCAGGTGTGCTTGTGAACCTCATGCTTCAGACCTCCTCCGACTTGTCCCAGCCTGGGCTAGAGGCCATTCCCAAGGTTCTGGGTACCACCTGATCTCAGTGAGGATGACTAGATGAAGATGGAGTTCTCCCAAGGTGCATACACATACACATACACATACACATACACATACACATACACATACACATACACATACACATATACATACATGAAGCATGCCTCCTGTGCTGGCAGAGCTGAGCGCATGAGACCAAGGCTGCCCCTATGATGTTCTCACAGTCAGAGAGGATAGGCTTGGGCATGTCTGCATTCAGCTCCTGCCAGGCTATTCCTTGGTGCCCTGTCCTTTTCCTGCTTGGGATAGGCAGTGTGGAGTAATGGTTGGAAGGAGATTTGACTGTTCCCAGTGTCTTCCTGGGCTCTGATAGGTGGCTGGCAAGGTCTCAGGCCTGTAGCCAGGCCCCCTCCCACCCCCTACTGACCCTTAGGAAATTCCTTTAATTCCTCGACCCTAGTTGGCTTCAGCCCTCCCTGTAATTTGCTTTTCCGGGCCAGGCCTTTTGGCTGTGCTCCTTCAGAGGAGGAATGTCTAGGTCAGCAAGAAGACAATGAATGCTGCTTTAGGTTTCAGGGAAGAGAGTCAGTATCCACCCAGCTTCTGACAGTGCCTGTTGCTCTCCCCATGTTGCTGCAGAGGACACAGCTACTAGGCATCCCTTTTCTGCAGTTGTAAGACCTGAATTCTTTTAGTAGGAGCATGCTAGGGTAACAGACATTTGTGCCACTGTGTCTGTTTTCTACGTGGATTCTTGGGACCAGCATTTAGGTCTTCAGTTAGATGTAACAAGCACTTTACCCACTGAGCCATCTTCCTGGCTCACTTTACTGTTTGTTATTTGTTTTGAGACAGGGTTTTTTTTTTTTTTTAAAGATTTTATTTATTTATTATGTATACAACATTCTGCTTCCATGTTTATCTGCACATCAGAAGAGGGCACCCGATCTCATAGCGGATGGTTGTGAGCCACCATGTGGTTGCTGGGAATTGAACTCAGGACCTCTGGAAGAGCAGTCAGTGCTCTTAACCTCAGAGCTATCTCTCCAGCCCCTCTCCTTGGGGCAGGGTTTTAATATGCAGTGCTAACTGCCCTTGAGTTATGTAGACCAGGCTAGCCTCAAACTTGTGATGCTGCTCCTGCCTCTGCCTCTCAAGACTGAGATTGCCCATGTGTGCCATCATGTCTGGTAGCTGCTGTTCTTTCGATGTTGAGTTTTCCAAGTTTAACCTCAGTCCTGACTTTTCCAGCTCCCTCTTCCAGGTTCCTGGGTCCTCTGGCCTCATCCTGGTGTTTGGTCACACTGAGGGTCCCCATTATTATTCTGTCTTATGCACATTGAACAAGAACTGTGCAGTTGGTTGCTGGGGCCTGGGTAGGGTGTTATGTTGAGCATGGGGCTGAGTTGTCCCAGGCCAGCAGTGAAGGATGTCAACTGAGGCTCATAGCATCACACTTGCTGACTGTCCTGAGGTGGCCCCTGGGCTGCAGCAGATGCATATTCAGTGCCCACCTCTCCCCCAAGACCTGCAGCCCACTGCCCCCAAGTCCTAGCTGGGAGAAGCAGCTTTGAAGTCTGTGTGGTCAGTCTTTTTTAAAAAATGCATTTTGCTTTCCATGACAGCATATACTTATTGTTTTCGTTTGTTTGTTTGTTTTCTGAATTTCACTGTGGAGCTCTGGTTGTCCTAGAACTCACTCTGTAGACCAGGCTGGCCTCAAACTCATAAAGATCTGCCTGCCTCTGCCTCCGTGCTAGGATTAAAGGTGTGTACAATTATACTCAGCTTTATAGTTATTGTTTTAATATAAAAATAGCATTTTGAGTTACTATCCAAAAAAAATCTCCTTGGGCTGGGCATGGTGGTGCACATCTTTAATCTCAGCACTCAAGGCAGAAGCATACAGATGCCTGGGAGTTTGAGGTTAGCCTGGTCTATATAGTGAGTATAGAGGTATAAAGTGAAACTCTCAAAAATCCAAAAACAAACAGAATAAAACCCTGTCCTTTGGGGTTCTGGGCCTTGGTCACCTGTGTCTCATGTGTAGACCTTTTCTGATCAGCCTAGATGGGTACCGGCAGTCTTTGGGGTCAGTACTACATCCAAGAGCAGACAGGGTACGCATTGGCAGGCTCTCCTATGGGAATTGCCAAGACTCTACCTCTCCCCAGTCTAGCTAGTGTTTGGGGGTGTTCTTTGGGAAACACACAGTGATTTTTCTCTGAATTAGCTGAATTGGGCAATGGAAAGGCCAGTGTGAAGTTTAGTCATTTTCTCATCTTAGTCTCTGGACCCCACCAGCCACGTCTAGAGCCAGTGGTGAATCTTTTTGCCAGAGCTGTGGCATGTTTAAAGTATCTGGGGGTTGGGAAGCTATCTCTAGGCTGCAGCTCAGGCTCGGTTATGTCTGATGGGTCTGGAGGGTACAGGGATGAAATCAGAGGTAAGGCAGGAATCCCTGTATTTATGCAGGATGGAAGGAAGTGAACTCTGGTCCACAAGATCAACATTCCCTTCCTCCTTGTGGTTCTGAAGTTCACTTAGGTGGGCTGATGCTTCAGGCAAGATTGTTCAAGTGGTACGGCTCCATTACCCACTCAACCCTCCCTAGGTGAGCGTCCTCTCCAGGATGGAGCCCTCTTCAAGGCTCAGCCCCTATGATCTCTCTGGCTCATCAACACCTAGGTCCTGCTGTGTGGTGGGCCCTGAGTGCCCCTGCTGTGACTATGTCTTTTGTTTCTGCGTGCCACACTGTCTAGAGAGCCCAATCTGTACCTCCCTTCCTGTTTCTTTCCTAGTGACCACCTCTCCCAACAGAAGTTTGGCTAATTTTACAGGCAATGGTTGACTGGGGATAGTTCCTCTGCCCACACCAGTGTTTGTGTAGGGTCACATTGGCAGTTTTATTTGTGTGACAGGTGCAGAGGAAATGAACAGCTGTGGGGGCCAACACTCACTTCTTGCCTTCACTGGGCCCCATTTTTCCCAGCTGCCTTGCTAGGTGGACTGTGGTTTTTTTTTGTTTGTTTGTTTGTTTGTTTTGTTTGTTTGTTTTTACCTCTGAGGTACATGTGTCACTTTTGGGCTGCTGCAGAATTTGTCAGTTTGTCTTCTGTGGGTATCACCCAGTACATGCATGGCGTTCCTGTGCAGGGACCTCCCTTCTCTAAGCTCAGGCACTGTATTGGTTCAGGGGTGAGTGGGCTAGCAGTCTGGGTGGAGCCATCTGGGAGCAGGTCCCAAACTGCACTGGGCTTCAGGCCACATACTGAGGGGTGGCGTATGTCTGTACCCCCGCACAGCCAAGAGCCTGGATCTGGGCTCTGCATACTTGGCCTACTTTTTGTTGAAAAACAAACATACTGGTCAGTCAGAGAATGAGTGGCAAGGGAAAATGATGGCTTATCACCACAAACATCAAGCCCCCTCTCCCTCTGATCCCCTGGGGGCTCTGGGGCTCAAGGAACAGCACTGGGCTAGTATGAGGGCAGGCGTGAGCTTCCCTGAGGGCTGGGCTTCTCAGACACAGGCCAGTTTTAAGCAAGGGGAGCTCTGCCAGAACCTCTGCCAGGGATTATTTAGCCATGAAGTGGCTGTGAGTGGAAGCTTGACTCCTGATCCACAGTCAGTATTTCTAGCATCTGCAAGGTAGTGGTCCTTACCCCCTTGCCTTGGTGTCCTGTGCTTGGAGTGGGATAGCCTCTCACAACTGGCCTGCTGGCTGCATTGACCTGGGCATACCTACTGTGTGGCTGCTAATGGCCCTCACCCTCTGTGGGTCCTTGTGGGACAGGACTGAGGTGGTCCCATGAGATTGGAATTATTAGCTAGCAGAATAGGGGCAACCAGAAGCCTGGAAGATAGAGAGTACTTATCACACCAGCTCTCCTCATCCTTCCTACCAGGCTTGAAGACACCCATGGTCCACGGCTCAGCTTGGCTTGGCAGGAAACCGAAGAGTCTGGGTCAGAGGCCCAGCCTCCCAGGGAGGGAGTTGCCTGCTTCCGGCCAGCTTCAGATTAATGGCTTTTAATTTAGAATTTAATCAATGCAGCTTCCCTCCAGAGAGCTGGATGCTCTGGTCTGGGAGAGAGTCCTGTGATCTGTGAGTAGGGTGGCAGGGGGCCCAGGATGGCCTCACCAGGTCAATGCTCCGCCCCACCCTGAGCTTGTTCTCCTTCGCCTGCAGGCAGCTGGCACCCTGGTTATGGAGGACTGCAACGTGCACTCGGCCGCCAGCATTCTGGCCTCAGTGAAGGAACAGGAGGCCCGTTTCGAGAGGCTGACACGGGCACTGGAACAAGAACGGCGCCACGTTGCCCTACAGCTGGAGCGTGCCCAGCAGCCTGGCATGAGCAGTGGTGGTATGGTGGGCAGTGGACAGCCCCTGCCAATGGCCTGGCAACAGCTGGTTCTTCAGGTAATAGTCTGGGGGAGGGTGAAGACAGCCAAGTAGGGAAGCAATTGAGGTCTTGGTGGATCACAGCTAGCATGCAGTGACTTGTAGGTTTGCTGGGGCCTGGGGCAGGGGAAGGAAAGTAGATCCCATGGGGCTAGAAGCTCCATTTGTCTATGCCAGATATGGAATGGAGAAGAGAGTAGGACGTGCCTGACCCTCAGAATCAGCCCCTTCCATTGAGTGAGCCCTTGGGGTCTAGGTAGCTGGATTGGGTCTCTTCTGTCTTACCCAGCAAGATCCCACCATCTGCCTACAGCTCAGTGACCTAGAAGCATTATTTTCTCCCCTGGCCATTTCCTGTAGATAGTGTTCAGGCAGGCTCCAGGTGGGGAGCTCTGTTCCATAGCCAGGACCTGAGAATGCTGAGGTGGAGGTGTGCAGCCAGGCATCAGTTTCTTGGCCCTTCCCTACTTTCCTACACACGATGTAGGGAGGTCCCAGCATGAGGAAATGCAGAATTTTGGAGTCTACTATGATTATCAAGGTTTCCATTATGGCTGAGGCTCACCCAGCTACCAGCAGGAAGAGATGGCCACTCCTCACCATCCTGAACAGATAATTGGCCTCTGAGCTTACTGTGGATCCTCAGTTTCCCATGATCAACTCCTGCACTCTTAAACTTGGCAGCTGCCCTTCCATGCTTTATATACGCTATCCTCACCCTTCTAAGGTCCTCCTGGACCTTTATCCTGGGGACTATGCTTAGCATGCACTTGCTAGAGACTGGAGGGAACCCTGGTCCATTTTAGCCAGAGAGGGAAGAAAGCAATAGGCATGATTGACTCATAGACAAGCTGCCTGTGTCAGGTTCTGGGGACAGGTTGGGACTGGCTCGAGTCTGTCCTTGTCTGATGGTTCACAGATAAGGGTTCCTACATCCATTCACATCTACTTGCCTAAAATGTACAGCAGTCAGAACCAAAGATTTCCAGATCTCCAGGAGACCCCAAGCCCATTGGGAGCCACACACACACACACACACACACACACAGCCCTGTTTTTCTCTTTGAAACAAGGTCTTACTATGTAGCCCTGGCTGGCTTCGTACTCACAAGAACCATCTCTCTGGTTCTGCCTTGTGACTTCTGGGATTAAAGGTATGCCCCACTACATCTGGCTGAAGAGCCCTTTTTTCAACTACATGGTGCTAAGTGGTTTCTGTATGGCAGCACAGTGAATTAGGACTGAGGGGAGTGGGCCTGGATGATTGGGACACACCCATGAGGAGCGTGCTCAGTCAAACTCTAAACCTTAGGTCTTCCAGGTGGTGAGGCCTTGGGGGTTGTAGTTTACAGGAGACCCTACCATATAAAACCATACTGACCCAATAGTGAATTCTGTACCTGTAACCTTCCTTAGCCTTCTAAAGGAAGTAGAACAGCTCAGTGGGGCCACAGGTCAGTATCAGCCACTGACCCTGAGGCTGTTCTACAGGCTCTGTTCTCCATCTCATTGACAAGCAGCATGGGAGGATAGACCCAGGGCAACCTCAGGGTCAATACCCTGGCAGGAAGCTGTTCCCACAGTCTGGAGCTGCAGTCCTCAGGCTGTCTTCTCCCTACCCACTATCCCATCCCACTTTCGGCTCTGGCCAGATCTGACAGGCTGATGGGGACATGAAGAGACTTGGGCTAGCTAGGCCTTTGCCTCAGTGTTGAATCTTTGTGTATTACTCTCAATGAGAGGTGATTGGGGACCTACATCTGAGTCACAGGCCAGCATAGGTGGTTGAGAACTTGGGGTGGTGGCAAGGTAGGTAGCTGGGGCCTGCAGCCTCACAGCCTTTCTCCTTGGGCTGTTCCACAGTCCTAGCTACCTGCTTTTCATCAGCTAGAGCAGATCTAACCTTCACCCTGGGCTGAGGGGTGGGGGCATATAGCACACCACTATGTCCTGGCAGCTGGGCTGCTGTACTTGCCTCAGGCTTAACCAAAATGGGTTTGTGGCTGGGGCAGTAACATCTAGAAAATGCACAGAAGACCAAAACAGCATCAATGTAAGATCTGGGCTGCATTCCCTCAAAACAGTGTGTTCTGCTCACTGGTCTGGGTGACTATGATGAAGTAGGTCAGAAGTAGGGCATTCTGGTCTGCATGGGGAAACTGAGGCCAGTGGGCACCTAGCATGAGCACCTTTGGGCGTCTCACAGTACAGCCTTTGTCAACGGCTGATCCTTGAGGCACGGTGGATCCTGGGGCAAGTTTCACTTTTCACATTGGGGTGGGGAGGAGCAGACAGAAGGCAGGGAATCCAACCTGGGCCCCTTTCCTTGGAGTACCCTCAGAGCTTCCCCGGGCTGTCCGCAGCTCTACTCTCTCCAAACCTGTTTCCTACCATGTGATGAAGGAGTCATTGGCATGTCCGCAGCATAGCAGGCACGAGAATGGCCTTAGTGTCTGCTCCTCCCCTCCCTGTACTTGTTTTCCTCCAGCAGTCAAACTCCCCAGGTGTGGCTGCTGGAAGGCTTAGGGTGGAGTAGCATACATCTTACTGGCTCTGATCCCCACAGCCCATCTGTCATTTCCCAATAGTCCAAAGCCAGCTCTGTTTCCAGGGCTTCTGACGAGAGCCTCAGTCCAGGGACTTTCTAGCCCAGGGCAATCCCAGACTTGGTCTTTGCCCCACTGTTTGATATATTGTAATAGCTTTCAAAGAGTGAGAAGATATTGACTTGTGTTTTAATGAGGAGCTCAAGACACAAACTGGGTACCCTGTGGGGTCATGCATGAAAGTCCCCACTAAGCTCTGCAGTGACCTTGACTTGGAGACCTATGTGGAGTGAGGAACCTGAGAATTTGCAGCTTGACCATACCAAAACATGTCTGGAGGAAAGTGACTTACAGTTAGGGTAAGTAAGTAGCTTGTGCCAGGATGGTAATTTTGCCCCTGGTCTACTTTGTGAGACCTCAGTTTACACAACTGTAGAGGTGGATGGGCGTATACACATTCACTTGGGGGTAGATTGAGACCTCAGAAGAAAGACTGCCAAAGTCTCTTGGTGTGGGAGTGGCGGTGGGGTACCGACCCTAGGGCGTGATGCTGGGAGCCAAGACCTGAGGCTGGCGACCCGTCAGGCCTAGCTGCAGAGTCCCGCCCCGGCCTGTGGGGGGCGGAGCCTAGTCCGCCCCGCCTGGGTGCGCCCCGCCCGATTGGCTGCTGGTCGTGGCCGCTGCCAGGTCCGCCTTCACCGGAGCGGAGTCAGTAGAGCTGGAGCGGCCGAGGCGCCCGCGGAACGCGGTCCAGCTGCCGCCTCTGCCGGCTTGCAGCCTCGAGCCTCGGTCCGATGCCGGCCGAACTCAGACAGGTTAGAAAGAACTCGGTCCCCGCGGGGGGCGGGGGCGGTGTCCTGAGGCCCCGGCCTACCCAGGAAGACCCGCTTTTGTTTAGGCGAGCCGCGAGCCCTCGGCAGCTATTGTCTGCTCTCCAGCCGGCTTTGCTGACCCCGGAGGCAGGAGCTGTGGCGGGAGTGATCCTGCTGCCCAGCACGGAGGGGGCGTGTGCGAGCACCATGCGTGGCAGTGCGGCAGGGGCTGGAGCCCCGCGTGGGGGCGCAAGCCGGGAGACCCAGCACTCGGATCGAGCATGACTCGGGACGGGTGCACCCCTCCAGAATCGTGGGACAGGTGGCGGGGGTCCAGGGGGCGGGGCACAGGGCCTTCCCAGTGGCCCCTCCCCGAGCAGAGTGAGGCCCGCCAGCCCAAGGAAGCTGGCTGAGGCTTTTGCTCCCTGGGGGCTCTCTCGCTTCCCCTCCACCTCCCTTCCATGCTCCTCCGACTACACTCTGGGGACTAGTGGAGCAGCTTCTAAAGGTTTAATGGAAGCCCTCTCTGCCTCGGCATTGCACGTGAGGGGAGGCTAAGGGAGGAGCAGAGGCTGGTACTGCCCATGTGTGGTGGCGGGAGGGGTCTGCTGGCACCAGGCTATATGCTGTCCAGCATATACCTGTACTGTGTTCAGAGGGAGTGGGGTTTATATAGTAGGCTGGGAAGCTGAGGCTGCATGGAGCAGGGAATGCCTAAAAGACACTTGGGGGTAGAAGGGAACTCTGTCCCATACCTAATGTGGTCCATAGCTATGTTCAGACCACTGACTGGCCAGGCAGTTGTGGGTTTATGGTCAGTGTGTGTCTGGGTTCCAGGCTTAAGGAAAGCTGAAAATGGTGATGCTTGACCCCCTCCCCAGCTTGTTCAACCCACCACGTGTCCCTTGGCCTTTTAGCCACTGTCTGGGTAGGCTCACTGCTCCTGTGGGCTGTGGAAGGGTTGTACAGAGGCATAAAGGAGGTGGTGTTTTTGTGGTAACCAAGGGCCTGCAGGTAGGAGATGCCAGCCTGACTTGCCCTACATTCTGCTTAGGAGGGCCATGCTGGAGTTGATAACTTAATCCATCCATCCACTGGTAGCCGTCTTGTGCCCTCTGGGGGCCTGACCCCAGAGATGTAGGCTCCAGGTATGCATCTCACTTCATTTTGTTGTTGATGAATGCACAGGGCGGTGCTCAAAGGCCTATGGTCTGTTCTGCATGATGGAGACTATAGATGCTCATCCATAAAGTGTATGAGCTGTTATATCCTAGTACATCTTGGTTTTCTCTCCATGGTCCTGGCATTGGGCAGATAGGTGGGATGGGTTTCTGTGTCCTTCCCTTCTTTGCATGAGGAAGCTGAGCTCCCAGAGGTTTGTGTTCTTCATTGCCCCTTGGCCTCTTTTAGGGAACATGATGGTTGGGTAGTCCCCCACAGGCAGGGAGAACGCTAGCAAACCCCAGGTCTGTTCAGCAACCCCTCTCCTGTCCAGGCCCTGTAGCTACAAAGTATGGAGAAAGGATATGGCATCTACTAGAGGAGAAGAGGTGAGGCTGGAGCCAGGGACCATACATAGTTGGCACACATGTGTTGCACAGGGCTGTGACAGTATTCAGAAAGGTGTCCATGTCTGGTCCAGAGAGGAATAGCCCAGAATCAGCTGTTAGGCTACAGGCAAGAAGTATGGGAAAACGAATTGGCTGGTAGGTAGGTATGAAAACGAAGACACTTTACCAGCCTTTCCTGTTGAAAATCAGTTGTGCTGCTGGTCAGCACACCATTACACGGACCCACCTCAGAGAAATGATAGAAGCTGAGTCCCAGGATGGCCTTGAGCATCTTGCTACCAAAGGCCTCAGTTTCCCCATCTGTATGTACTACCACTGAAAACCCAACAGTCAATTGGTGACTGGGTGTCAGTGGCTCCTTCTCTGTATGTTGGAAGCACATGTAAGGGCTAGTACCAATAAAGGATGGAAGATAGGGTGTGTTTGAGAGCAGGGGGCATGTGCATCCATCAGTGCACTCGTGGCTGTATTTCTGACTAGGAACTTGTACATATATTGCATATATATGTGCTCCTGTTTGAGGGGTTAGAGACATGCGCTTGTATGAGTCCAGATCCCTGCCTGTGTGTGCCCAGGCATGAGTAGCTGGCTTGACTTTCTCAGGACCAGGCTGACTTAACACGTCTGCCTGCCTGCCTGCCTGGGTGAGGTCATTAACTGCTTTTAGCTTCCCATTTGCTAGCAAAGACTCTGGAAGCTCAGGATCCCTCAGCCCATATGTTAGTGGGTGATTACTGCAGGTTGCCTCCCTTTGCTGGATCCCGGTTCTCCAGACCACTCCAGTTGCTATGTGTCATACCCTCAGCACAGCCCAGGGGCTGTGATTCTGTCCTTCCTTGTTTACCATATAGATAGGGAGTAGGGTAGCGTTCTTCTCTGAATGTTTAATATATGTAGATGCATGCAAATCTACAAAGGGGCCCTGTCCTCTGGCAGAATGTCCCAAGCAACATGTACCCTCAGCCTTGCTCCTCCCCCTCCTTCATATCTAGGAATGCAACCCCTAGGTCCAATCCCCCCCCTCCAAAAAAGAGAAAAAACCTAACCAAACAAAAACCCCTCTTGACTAGCTCCCCAGGGTCCAGCAGTGAGAGCTAGGGCTTGATATTCAGTCACCAAATAGAGATGGGACAACCCAGACTTCAGCACAGAGCTGTCCCAACTACCCAGTGTCCTTGGAGAAGTGCCCAGGTCACCCAGTCTGGCATTTTTCCAATTGTCCCCACATTGGGCCTCATCTATTTTTCTTTCCCAGAGAACAGGGTCTCCTCTTCCTGGCCAGGTCCCAGCAGACATTCCTTCTCATCCCTAGGAAAGTAACTGCCAAGGCACTGTCCTGAAGAGGTGAAGCAAAGCTCAAAGGCTTCCTTGTCACATGTGTTCCTGAAATCCCCCTGCTAGGATTGCTGAAGTTCTGGGCAAACCTCCTCTGCTCAGCCAGGCCTCAGTTCTCTTATTTATAAAGTCATCTCTTAAATCTCTAGGCCCTGCTCCTGAGGGAGAGAGAGGTGTGCTCTGTGCCTCCACTTTCTTGTGTTACCAGAACCCAGGATGTCCTGTCATGCTACTGCTACACTGACACTTGTCCACTTGTCTCCATCAGGGGCCAGGGACTCCCCCAGGGCAGGAGCTGGTCCGAGAAGGTTTACTGTCCTGATGGCCTCTGCAGGAAGGCCTGTTGTAAAGGCAGCCTGGTCCCCTGCTTAGCACATCTCCCAGGCCAGGGAAGGGCATTGTGGTTCCGGAGCTGGGGGAGATGCCATGTGAACTACTAACCCTCCCTGGGCCTTGGGTGGGCGAGGCACAGCCTTCTGCTGACCTAGCCATGGTTACAAAGGAATGTGTCCCCTCTAACCCACCCACGGTAGCTTGAGTTCCACTGCCTGTCCAGGCCAGATGCCAACCCTGAGATGTTGACAGGGTGAGGCCCTGAGCCCAGGACAGACCATGGGCTCTCAGATCCATGTTCCACTCTGCACAGCAGGAACTGGCCTGTCCTTTGGAGTTGGCTTCCACACTGACTAGTCTGACTCAGTCCATGGCTGTTTTTCCTAGGATTTGGGCATCATGCCTCTGCACAGGGTGGTGGCAAGGTGGTTGCAGGTAGGAATCCATATATCTAGTGTCTGGTATGATGGTTGGTCTCCATGTCCCAAGAGCCTCTGGGCTAGAAGGAGCAAGGATATCATAGCACTGTGGGTGCCTGCAGTACTCTAGAAGGTGGGCATCTTGGAACTGTGAGGACTTCTGGCTGATCTTGGCATGGGATTGTGTGAACTGTGCTGAAACTGTGACTCTAAGACTTGGTCATTTGGACCTTATAGTGTAGAATGAGGAGGAAGGCCAAATTGAGGAGGCAAGTGATGTCAGGAGAACATCTTGCAGGACATTCTGGGTCCCTCTTGGGGCCTAGAGAGGCCTGTGGTAGAGCCATACAGCTCGGGGAAGCCACCTTGCACCCAGGAGAATTGAGCCACCCTGGCTTTGTCAGGGTACTGTCCAGGTCTCAGCCACCAGGCCCATATACCACTTTCTTGTCCACCAAGTCACCAAGAAAGTCAAGATCACAAGGACAGTATGCCAGGTGCCTTTGGGTCCAGATGGACTCCCCCCTACACCTCATCCCTAGGTTGAAGAACTGATAACCCCTGGTGCATGGTCACCAAACATCTAGGCAGAATCTATTGTACATGGAGCTTGACCTCTGACACCCTTCTCCTTCCAGGAACAGAGCCCGGGTAGCCAGGCATCGCTCGCCACGATGCCAGAGGCACCTGAGGTGCTGGAGGAGACAGTGACGGTGGAGGAAGACCCTGGCACGCCCACCTCCCACGTGTCCATTGTCACATCAGAAGATGGCACAACCCGGCGCACTGAGACTAAGGTATGGCTGGGCCCAGGCAAGAAGAGGGCAGCTTGGACAACCATAGCCATCCCTCTGTGGGACAGGCATGTGAGCTGACCCCCTAAGGACCACTTGTTTGGATGGAGAACCCTGGCACTGTCCAGGTCTCTAGAGACACCAAGCCCAAATGCTACTTTCTCGTCCATCAGGTCACCAAGACGGTCAAGACTGTGACCACAAGGACAGTACGCCAGGTGCCTTTGGGCCCAGATGGACTCCCCTTGCTGGATGGTGGCCCCCCACTTGGTTCTTTTGCTGATGGGCCCCTAGACCGGCATTTCCTTCTGCGTGGTGGTGGCCCAGCAGCCACACTCTCCCGAGCCTACCTCAGCAGTGGAGGTGGCTTTCCTGATGGCCCTGAGCCCCGTGATATTCCAAGCTATGGCAGCCTGTCCCGAGGGCTTGGGGTACGGCCCCCACATACTGGCTTCCTGGGCCCAGGGCCTGGTGATGGCTGCTTTACACTGCCTGGCCGCCGAGAAGCCTTCCCCATGGGCTCTGAGCCTGGACCACCAAGTGGCCGCTCCCTGCCTGAGCACTTCCAAGCTGAGCCGTATGGCCTTGAGGATGATACACGGAGCCTGGCTGCCGATGATGAGGGTGGCCCTGACCTGGAGCCTGACTATGGCACAGCAGCTCGGAGGAGGCCTGAGTATGGGCGGGGCCTTCGTGCCAGGTGAGCACCTGTTGCTTATGACTGCCTCTTCTGTGAACTCTGTCTTCCACTCCCAGCTACAAAGTATCCCACAGGTCATCAGGCTACATTTCAATTTGAATTGGCTTCATCTCTTCTCAAGGATGGCAGCAAGAACGGGCCTGGGATGATAGGCATTGAGCTGGTGTCACTGCCTGAAGCTGCCTCTGTTCTAATAACCAGCTGGCCATGAAGACCCAGGCCTCAGATGCTCATGGTGTGACTCTGCTTAAGGCCTCTGATGTTTTCATCATGCACACTAGCTGAAACCCAAAGGCCCTGGTTCTTCTTGTCATGGCCCTTGATCCTGCCCTTTATGCCGTCCCCATTTATATCCGTAGCATGAAAACAGGACCACACAGCCTGAGTCTGGAGTTTGCCATGTGACTCTGGGCAAATTACCAGACTTTCCTAGTCTCAAACTCTTCCCTGGGAAATGGGCTTGAGAATTCATAGGGCACCTGAGAGCCAAAGACATGTCTCATCAGATGGTCTGATTGCAATGGCCACTTGCAGGGAGGGTATTCTACCTTCATGTGCTGGTATAGTCAGCAGATGTTACAGAAAGGAAGGAGGTAGGGTTCCTGCCCTGTCACTGACAGATGCCACATCTAACCACATTAAGCCATGGTTAAATAACACTGTTAACTGGTGTACGTCCTGACATGGGAGGGATGCAAGCCCATTAATGGCTTTGTTTGGCTATAACCTTGACCTTTCACTGATTGGGCTGTGGTGTCCATACTGTGTTTAGGACTGAGATACAGGATGCTGTCAGTTCCCCTTCTCAGGGAATTCCCAGACCCCTGAACAGGGTAACCGGGTAGGGCTGCTGGCTACTGTGAAGTTGTTGACAGGATTTGTTCACCCACACAGGGCCTTTGAGGACACAGCAGATGATGCCGGTGAGCTGATAGATGAGCGACCTCCATTCCCAGCAGCAACGGCTCCTCTGGCCCAGCCTGAGAGGGGCAGCCTAGGCAGCTTGGACCGAGTAGTGCGGCGCTCACCTTCAGTGGATAGCGCCCGAAAAGAGCCACGCTGGCGGGACCCCGAGCTGCCAGAGGTGCTGGCCATGCTGCGGCACCCTGTGGACCCCGTGAAAGCCAATGCAGCAGCCTACCTACAGCACCTCTGCTTTGAGAATGAGGGTGTCAAGCGGCGAGTGCGGCAGCTGCGTGGTCTGCCCCTGCTTGTGGCATTATTAGATCACCCTCGGGCTGAGGTGCGGCGCCGGGCCTGCGGGGCACTGCGCAACCTCTCCTATGGCCGTGATGCTGACAACAAGGCTGCCATCCGGGACTGCGGGGGTGTGCCAGCCCTGGTGCGCCTGCTGCGGGCTGCCCGTGACAATGAGGTCCGTGAGCTGGTCACTGGTGAGTGGGCCTTGGCCATGGCTGACAAGAGCATGGCTCAGCCCGTAAGTGGGGAAACAGTGTATCAGGCTCAGGTGCTAGGATGGGTCCCCAGCTCTCTCATCCATGGGGTTCCTGGCACCAGACCCTACCTCCCTAGTTCTTTACCTTCACGAGTGCAGGAGTAGGGCTTGCGCCTTGGAGAATTGGGGTGGGGGGTCCATAGGGCTATCTCTCTATGGCCCTGTGACCTCAGGAGCATTTGCCTGTCCACCCACTCATGTAGCAGGAATGGATGGGATAAACTGTCACTGGCTATGCCATTCTTAGAACTTGTCCCTTCCCTGTTAGCTGAAAGCCACTACTAGGTGCTGCCAGTACATCTTGCCAGGCTTTGTGGGACCCTAGAACCTCTTATAGCTTTCACCACTCCTAACTTCTTATGTGAGCTGGGTGCTTGCCTAACATGTACAAAGGCCCTAGGTGCCATCCCCGGGACAACCCAAAAAACCCAGGAACAACTGTGCTAGCTTCATGTGCCTGCTGGAGGACAAGGAGGGAAAGATCACAAGTGTCATCCCTGGGGAGGCCAAGGCAGGAGGGCCATGGTCAACAGTATTGACTAGTGGCACATTACAGGCACTCTCTGGAACCTGTCATCCTATGAGCCCCTGAAGATGGTCATCATTGACCACGGCTTACAGACGCTGACCCATGAGGTTATCGTACCCCACTCAGGCTGGGAGCGAGAACCCAATGAAGACTCGAAGCCCCGGGATGCTGAGTGGACAACGGTCTTCAAGAACACATCAGGCTGCCTGAGGTGTGGGCAGGGGTGGGGCATGGGCCAGATCTGCAGGGTGGCAGGAACTGCCATGCTCATAGCCCAGCTCACCCAGTCTTAGGAGCTTCTGTGCCACATCCTAAGTCCCTGGGATTTCCAGTGGTGCTGTCCTCACACCCACAGTTGGAATCCTAAGTCCCCGAGGTCCTGCTTGACCTTCAGTTTTGTACCATCCTGACCCTGCAGGGGGTCCTGATGTTGGGAAGTGCTGTTGAGAGGATGGGGCAGAATTATCTGCACATCATGGATTCTGGCCTCTTGGGGTCCATCTTTGTCCTATTCCAGTTCAGCCTGGGATCCAGGGAACCTGCTTCCTCCCCCACAGATCCAAGGCTAAAAGCCCATTAGGACAGTTGGGCCACCCTGTTCACCCTCACTGGGATCCAGCAGGACCCATTGTGCAGATGAAAGCCACTGAGGCCTAGTGGGCTGGGGTGTTCAGTAAGGCAAGAACAGGGATCACGGGTGGTCCTGCTCCCTTCCACCCAGGAATGTGAGCTCAGATGGTGCAGAGGCCCGGCGGCGACTCCGTGAGTGCGAAGGGCTGGTGGACGCGCTCCTACATGCCCTGCAGTCAGCTGTGGGCAGGAAGGACACAGACAATAAGGTGGGTGGGGCAGGTGGGAACTAGCTCACAGTTTTCCCTTCAAGTTCTCAAAACCCAATGGTCACAGGAACAGGACCCAAAACTGGGGAATTCCCTAGAATGGCACCGGTGGGAGCAGGTAGGAACTACCCAGAGCAGAGGACATAGTCTCTCTTGGCAGCTCCCCCCAGCTTAGGCCGACAGTGCCATTGGTGTTCACTGGCCATGGCTGCACACATAGCGTCTGGGAAGATCAGCACCCCCTTGTCCGGTGTTCCTGCCCAACCAGGCCACATCTTCCCACAGTCAGTGGAGAACTGCGTGTGCATCATGCGGAACCTGTCCTACCACGTGCACAAGGAGGTTCCGGGGGCTGACAGATACCAGGAGGCTGAGCCTGGGATCCAGGGCAGTGCTACAGCCTCCCAGCGTCGGAGAAAGGATGATGCCAGCTGCTTTGGTGGCAAGAAGGCCAAAGGTGGGTGGGTGAGACTGGGATACATCCCCTTCCCACTGCTCCCAGGGCTCGGCTTTCCAGCATCCATGGCAGATACTCCTGGAGGCTGGAAGTCATCTAGTCAGCCCCATGGGCATGCAGCAAGTTGGGAAAGGCGGAGACCCAAGGCCCAGTTTAATCCTTTTTTGTGGGCCATGGTGTGGTATCTACCTTTGTCCCTGTACTCTGGGGAAGGATTCCAGGGGCCCACAAATGACACTACCGGGCTATATACAGAGCAGCCTGTAACCACACCCCTTTACTTGGCCAGGCACCCTCAGCACCTGCAGGGTACAGATTTCAGGTACTGGTATCCTCCAGCAGTAGTAGTGGGACAGGTACACGGCCTTCACTTGCCCCTGACCATAGGTCTTCCCTGTACCCTGTGGGTACTGAGTCCCCAGAGTTCCTCAAGTGAGGTTGCACAGCCTGCTTGCTTGACCTGGCATGGGTGGGAGTATGAGTCCTGGGAGGGTACTGCTGCTGAGGCTCATCTCCTCTTTCCTGTGCTTCCTCCGGCCGCCCAGAGGAGTGGTTCCACCAAGGTGAGTCCCTGTTTGTTCTGCTGTCCAGGTCTGGCAAGTGCAGTGGGCAACAGAGTGTCATCCATGCTCCCTAAGCGCCCACAGTTATTTCCATGACAACTATAGGGCAGCTGGGATGCCTTCCAGCCTCCAAGCCCTGCCCCACCCCCAGTCCCCTGGAAGGGCAGCCATCTCCATGACAACAGCATAGACATGACAGAGGCTGGAATGCTAGCTCTGGACTGGTGGGGAGGCCCAGGGGCTGCTGCTTACAAAGTCAGAACAAGCTACCAAGCCAGCACTGGGACAGAGCAAACAGTGGGCAGGGCCCAGGGAGTGGCCAGTACTGGGGGACCATCTGTCCCTGATGAAGTGGGTGATGTGTGGCACAGAAGTCCTGTAGGGTAAACTGGGCAGGAGCACCAGGTCATCTGCACCAGCTTGCTACCTGCCAGAGCTCCCTCAGCTGAAGGAGAAGGGGTTGAGAGTTCAAACTGGCTACTGCAGGGGCTCGACCTAGATGCTATGGCCATCCTTCTGTAAAGGATGGCCCATGTCTGGCCCCCACCAATGGGGGGCAGTTTTCCTCTTGGATGGAAGTTTTTGGCCCAGTCCTGTTGCACTGAGGTCCAGCATGTTGTGTCACTGGCCCTGATGAGAGCTGAGGTCTAGGTATTCAGGACATGGTTAGGCTGTTCTAGGCTCCACTGCCACCACTGTCCTGGGCCAGCCTGCCTCCTTGGAGGACAGTACGTCTCTGCCAGGGCTCTGAACAGGAGAGGGCTGTGCCTAACATGGCACAGACTTGTCCCTTGTGGACTCTGCCTCTCAATGCCTACCACCCTTCTGTTCTAGGTAAGAAGGATGGAGAGATAGACCGGAACTTTGACACACTGGACCTGCCCAAACGAACTGAGGCTGCCAAAGGTATATGGGTAAAGAGGCAGAGGTGGGGAGCCTGGGACCTGTGCTGGTCAAGGGGTCAAGGCTTTGTGCCTTTGAGTAGGCCTGGAAAGGGGTGGAGAGTCAGATAGCAAACAGACTCATCCATCAGAGTTCAGTTTCCTAGGGAATGGTCATGGCTTGGTACCCCCCTGAGGGTTCAGTCATTGTGCATAGGTGTTTCAGATAGACCCTTCCACAGTCACTCAGCAAGAGAGGTGGATTGGAGGGTTACTGACAGGGACTCAGCTGGATTACTTCTAGAGGGTATGACCCAGGGGCTAGGGTATAAGATGGGCTTTTGCAGTCCAGGGTGGATCACCCTTGCTGTCTGTTGTCTGCTAGATTTCCAGTGTACACTGCATTGTGTTATGCACTGGGAACTAACCCTATTGAGAGAAAAGACTGCCCTGGTGGGGCCCAGGATATCAGAAGAACCCAGATGCCCTTAACTGGGGTGTGGAAGACCCCAGGCATAATAGCCAGCCTGTGTTTTTGTTGTTGGGTTTTTTTGTTTGGTTTTTTTTGTTTGTTTGTTTGGTTTTTTCGAGACAGGGTTTCTCTGTGGCTTTGGAGGCTGTCCTGGAACTAGCTCTTGTAGACCAGGCTGGTCTCGAACTCACAGAGTTCTGCCTGCCTCTGCCTCTGCCTCTGCCTCATGAGCGCTGGGACTAAAGGCATGTGTGACCACCACCCGGCCTCCAGCCTGTGTTGATGCTCTGAGAGGATAATGTTTTGGGAGAACTTGAGGGGCAGGAGTCCCAGCAGGCTGGAGTGGAGGGTAAATGGGCACAAGGGTAAGGGGAGAGTGATGAACTGTGGGGTGTGGGAGTAATGTTCTGAGCTAGGCAGAAGCTTCGGTCTAACACAGGCAGGCTTGAAGGCTCCTTACCTCTTACCTGTGAGGCCTTCTTGTAGGCACCATCCTTGCTGCCAGGCTGGGCCTCAGTTGCTGGGGAGCCTGGAATGGTTGCCTGGGATGCAGGGCCTGTTGTTAGAGGTGGGGCCTCAGCTATACAGTCTTACTTACCAATGAAGGTGATCCCTATTGTCAGAGGGGGTAGGTGAGCCTTGCATTTAGGGGTACTGCCCTAGTCACATCCAGGGGAGGTGAGTTCTGTTGCTAAAGAAGTAGCTCAGTGTCCATCTCTCTCTACCATACCTCCTAGATGTGCAGGCTACCAGATGAGCCCAGGGCCAGTTCTTTGCAAGCAGGGTTAAGGAAGGAATGGCCTCATCTACCTGCTCTGCCTCCTGGCTGACTGTCAGTTTGCCCATCTCTGAATGGAGACATTAACTGATACTAAACATGACTAGACTGCTCAGTATTTGTCCCAGGAAGCTCACCCTAGCTCCAGAATGATGAGTAAGAAGGGGCTGGAGGAGGGCTGGAGTTTCATCATCACTCTGGCCTGCCATTGCCCTGTGTCTAGGCTTTGAGCTGCTGTACCAGCCTGAGGTGGTACGTCTCTACCTCTCACTCCTTACGGAGAGCCGGAACTTCAACACCCTGGAAGCCGCAGCTGGTGCCCTGCAGAATCTAAGTGCCGGCAACTGGACGGTAAGGAGTCAGGTTGGCAGGGAGGAAAGACCTGGATGGAGGAATTCCAGACACTCCACTGGTTCTGCCTTGAGCCTTTGTCTCCATCTGGGCCAGTGGGAAAAGAGGGGACAAGCACATCCTCAGGGTCAGGTGGCTCTGAGCACTGTGCCCTGGCCAGGGTGGTTGGTGTGGTGTTGTTGGGGTAGATGTTGTGTAAGACAGCTCCCCTCTGAGCAGTCACCTCCTGTGCCACCCTCACAGTGGGCCACGTACATCCGCGCCACGGTGCGCAAGGAGCGTGGGCTGCCAGTGCTGGTAGAACTGCTCCAGTCGGAGACTGACAAGGTGGTGCGTGCTGTCGCCATTGCGCTTCGCAACCTTTCACTAGACCAGCGTAACAAAGACCTCATTGGTGAGGATGCTAATGGGTGTAACCCAGGACTTGTGAAGTGGCAGGTGTTGGGGACAGGTCATTGGAGGATGGAGTTGAGGGGTCCAGACTCCACCCTTGTGGTTGGGCTGCTCCTGTGCTGAGCTGTGGGAGCTTAAGTCTTCCTCTCTCAGTCCTTGAGGCTCAGCCTTCTGCTTTAGAGGTTATAGCAGGCCTGGAAATACCCTTTGTCTGACCACCCCTCCTTCCCCCAGGGGTAGGGCAGGATGTGTCCTAACATCTGATCCCGCCTCTTAGGGAGCTATGCCATGACAGAGCTGGTGCGGAATGTTCGCAATGCACAGGCACCTGCTCACCCTAGTGCCCACCTGGAGGAGGATACAGTGGTAGCCGTGCTCAACACCATCCATGAGATTGTGTCCAATAGCCTGGACAATGCGCGCTCCCTTCTGCAGGCCCGTGGTGTGCCTGCACTGGTGGCACTGGTGGCCTCCAGGTGGGTGAGGGCAGGGTGAGTTTTGAGGGGTGGAGGGAGCCTGGAAGAGGTAGACTACTGACCCCAACCCTGGCTGCTGCTGCTGCAGCCAGTCAGTGCGGGAGGCCAAGGCAGCGTCGCACGTGCTACAGACAGTGTGGAGCTACAAGGAGCTTCGTGGAGCCCTTCAGAGAGATGGCTGGACCAAGGCACGCTTCCAGGTACAGCTACTCCCCCTTCTCTCTCACTTTGCCAGGTCTGTCCCCAAGCAAGAGTGTCATGGGCCTTACCTCTTATTTGTGTTTTGTGCCTCCTTAGTCTGCTAGCACTGCCAAAGGACCCAAAGGAATGCCAAGTCCTGGGGGCTTTGATGACAGCACACTGCCACTGGTAGACAAGAACCTTGGTGAGCACAAGCTGGGGAGAGGGACATGAAACTTACCCCTGAGGCTAAGGGGTAGCTCCCATGTGCTAATACACAAGGTAGGTGGGGTTAGGGAGACAGGACTTTGCTGTTAAGACAGCCTCAGTGCTTGAGGCTGTTCATGCAGTCAGCCTCTTGGGAACTCTGTGGCTGCCCAGGGAGCCAGGGTGGGTGCCAGCAGCCAGAGGCTGGGAAGGGGTGCTAAGCATTATAGAGGGTCACTAAGGACTGTCCTGTGGTGAGTGTGTGTGCCCTGCCCTCCCCATACCTGCCCACTGCTCACAAGCAGATACTACTCATGCCTTACAGATGGGGAGAAGTCAGCCACCCGAGATGTGATTCCCATGGATACACTTGGTCCAGGTGAGTGCAGGCACACAGGGAAGAGGACCAGGGATTTCATGCTGGGAAGATAAAATGGTAAAATGTCAACAAAGAGCTAGGTGTTGTGGAGGCCCCAGAGCTGGTTGGAGCTGGCGTGGAGACCAGAAGTCCCTGTCCATGGCTTTCTCTATTTGGGTTGAAGGAAGATCACCTATCTCCACGGTGCCTTCCCCAGAGCTCCCCTCATTGCCTGCTGTTCCACCCTACAGATGGGTATGCCACAATTGATCGGAGGGAGCGGAGGACACTGGGCAGTGACTCCACAGGGGAGACCTCTGAGAAGGAACTGTTGAAAGTGAGTGACAGTGACCAAGTACCCATTGAGGCTTAATGTTTTGGGCTTGTCAAGAGAATAGCCATATAGTGCTAAGTTTGATCAGGGCTCTGGGACGTGGCTGGAGTGGCACTCACTTGCAGGACCCATGAAGTAGTCCATACATCAGACACTGATGCTGAGGGAGGGGATCACTGCATACACCTGCTGCAAAGGAGCAGATGGGGCAGCTCTGCCTGGACATGGGCTGCACAGGACCAGAGTCTGAGCGAGTGGATCTGTACCCTTCTCTTGTATGTGTGTGGGGGCAGGTTATCCACTCTGGTCCCCTGGAAAGGGAGGCATCTGCCACCAACTAGGTGACAGTATCCTGGCTTCATGTACCAGCCTCTGTGTATATCTGTGTGCCACTCCATAACTAGTGTGAGCCACACAAGTTCCAGGGCTTGACCCCCCTGTACTGCCTTGGCAAGCCCACCTCCATCTTACCCCTTCCTTGCCCACATCAACCAGCCTAGCCTGCCATTTAGTTGCAGTTAACCTGTCTTTTTTTCCTGCTTCTAACTCCTGACTGCCTGCTCACCATGCACTGCAGTCCGACCCTGGCAGAAAGGCCCCTCCACCTGGGCCCAGCAGGCCCTCGGTCAGACTGGTGGACGCCGTGGGGGATGCTAAACCTCAGCCTGTTGACTCCTGGGTCTAGCTTGCATGCCTGGTATGTTCCTTCATTTGATTGGTTTTCCTATCTGTGGACTGGGGCTTCTTGTCTGTCTCAGCTGCTGCATGTCTGAGCTCCTGTGTGATCCTTGGCATGACCCAGGAAGACACTCCCAGTGCTCACAGCCCTGTCGCAGCCCCCAGAGATCAGGGTTATGAGGAGACAGGCGCTCTTATTTCCTCAAATACCCTCATCACAGGGCCCTGTGAGGACCAGCAAGATAGGACTGGCCCTGCTCTCAAGGCTCTTGGCGTGGCCCACCCTTCAACCCACAGCCACTGCTTTTGTGTGGCCGCTGCAGGCAACTGCCCTGTGTGGTGGCCAAGCTACCCTGCTACATTTTGATGGCTCTGTTGCCTGTCTGGGCTCCTGGCTAAAGTATCTGTCTTTGTCTTCTTTTGCAGGGCCCTGGCCCAGCTGTTTGTTCTTAGGGATCACATCGCAATAGCTGGAAGGGCCGTCTTGAGCAGACCTAATCCTATAGCCGGGAGCCCCACCCTTATGTGGTGGGTTGGCCAAGCCTCTTGTCCACCAGGGCCTGACTTTATGGATATCCCTTCTGTCTTACCCTCCCCTCTCCTCCACTCTCCTGACCTAACTCTCCAGGACTGAGTTAGCTGTTTACTGACATGGTGCTGTGTAGTGGGAGAGAAGGGGTGGGGGTATCCCTATTCACAGTGCCACAGAGGAACAAATAGAGCCTGGAGTGGAGGTCCTATAGCAGGGATAAGTGGGGGACTTGGAAAAGAACTTGGGCTCCCAAGAGTGGTGCAGTACTACCCTGCATGCAGGCTGACCACAGTGAAGGCTGTTCCAAGAGTGTCCAGGCAGGGAAGTTTAGGAAGCAGACAGCTTGGGGACAAGCTGTGCTTGCCCCCAGCCCCTGTCCTTGGATTCTTCGGAACCTTCCCTCTGCAGTGTACTTCTAAGCTGCCTGTGGCTGGGGCCACCCTGCTGTTGCATCTGCCTCTGCCTAGAACCTCAAGTAACCTCGGGGCCTGACTGCCAGGAGCAGCGGGGGGAACTGCTCTTCAGTGCCTGCTGTTTGTGACTTAAAAATGAAGAAAACTGATAAAAAGCATTAAAAATGAAACCAAAATAAGACTGTATCAGCAAACATTGAAATTTTTGTAAGAAAATTTAAAGATTAAAAAGTAGCAAAGGAACTGCCTGTCTTCTGACTCAGCTCAGCATCAGCATAAGCAAGAATGCACATCCCACTGGGTTAACTGAGTCGCTGCTGCCACCTGGTGAGGAGTTTGCTGAAGGCCGCTTGCAGTGTGTGTGGGGGTGGGGGTGGTGGTGGTGGTTCTGGTCCTGGCCTGTAGGCACTGCTTGTTTCTTTTCTACCTTGGCTCCTGTTGGCACCCTCAGCCCAGGAGTGGCCTGCTGGCTGACTAATCTAGGCACAGGTGGGATCAGCTGAGGTGGGATTGATCTTTGTGTCTAGTCTGGGAGGAGGTGGGGGCTAGGGCAACCCTAGCTATGGGCAGCAGGGTGCCTGGCAGACAAGCCCTGTGGTCTGAGCCCATTTCCACTTCTGTAAGCCAAGAAGTAGTACTGGAGAAACTGTCTCCCGAGTGCCACACATGGGTCAAGAGCAGCAGGGACAGCATGGCCCCACAGCTACCTGTCCCCAGTGCCTACCTAGTTAAAGATGAGTACAAAGGCTGTGCACCAGGTAAGAAAGCAGTATGGTAGCTCAGAAGAAAAACTGTCAGTGGATCTTTGTGTCCAAATTTCTTTAATGTCTTTAATGAAAAAGGATCACAGTATAATTAGTAGAAAACAGGCTATAACTCAGTTTTTTGTTTTTTTTTTTTTTTGTGTGTGTGTGTTTTGTTTTGTTTTTGTTTTTCTTTTGTTTTAAGACAAGAGTCTCTTCTCTGTAGCTTTTGCTGTCGTGGAACTCACTGTGTAGACCAGGCTGGCTTCGAACTCAGATCTGCCTGCCTTACCTCCTGGGTGCTGGGATTAAAGACGTGTGCACTGCATCTAGAAAGTTTATGACTCATTCTTAAGATTCAAATGTGGTATGAGTTGCTGGGAACAGGACTGTCACAGGCATTGCTGCCATTTGGTGACAGCCAAACAGCATCTGGATATTTCCAATTCCCTGACTTCTCACTGGGCCTGACTGATGATGACAGTGCCTAGGGATCTGGCACTGAAACCCTATGAGAATCTTCCAGGTGACACCAGCAGGATGACACCTGCTTTTTTTTTTTAATCTTTTGTTTTCTGGTGTTTAGATTAAACTCAAGGCCTCTTGTATGCTAGGCAGGCACTGTGAGCCACTGCACCTCCAGCTTTAACTCAGCCTTTTCAGGTGCTTTTCAGGTTTATTGTAATGGTTTCGGACTGTGAGCCCATGAATGTTAGTGTGCCAGTGTACGATAATCAAGAACCAAGGCACTTGAGGACAGGCTCCAGGAGCATAGAGGGGTCAGCATGAGTGTGCGTCATCTTGCAGAAGGAAGCTGGAAGGGGAACTCAGGGCAGGCTGTGTGGTCAAGATTTCATGGGGCTGCTTGGACCCTTGTAGATTGCCTTCTCTAGGCCATCTACCACTTCCATGTATTCCAGGTGTGAGCTGTAGTGTGTGCACTCAAAGCTGCTGCTCCCCCTCACATATTTCAGGAAGTCAGGGGCTCCCGGGACGATGACATTGTCAGCTAGAAGCACTGTCCCCTTGCGCAACAGGCCACATTCCTGCAGGGGACAGACAGGGAGGGTCATGAATGCTTGGCAAACCTATTTCAATCCAGGGGCAGCTGTTCCCCCACAGAGTGACTTCCAGCAACTACCCATCCTCCCCTGCTTCCATCCCCAGCCCTAGAGAGTCATATGTGCAACAGGCTTGTAGGTTGACTGAGAAGAGAGACAGTGGTACCAGGAGGCCAGTTTCCCTCACTTGGCCAAAAATATGGGGTCTTCACCAACAACCCTGACCTTGAGGATCTGCTCTGGACTTCCCACCTGGGCCTGGGAAGACATCAGATGCCTGGGCTCTAAGTAAAAGGAGGGAGTTGTCCCTGGGCCCCCAAAGCAGTGGCTCCAGAAGCTGTGGTTCTGAGAAACCTCACATGTGGGGTGCTTGTCTATCCACTCTGGCAAGTATGTCTGCTGACAGCGTGTAAGTAACTGGTAGTACCTGACAAGGAAGTATACTTTGTGTTTGGGGGGAGGACAGCAGGAAACATCACACCTGGATGGCTTATTTGAAGGAAGGTTGCCCAGGAAGCTTAGGAGTTTGTTTTTAACATAAACATGAAACAAAATTTAAAGCAATCCTGTCTGATGTGGCCCACATCTGTAATCTTAGCATGTAGGAGGATTGAAAGTCCCAGGCTAGCCTGGGCTACGTAAGACATTTGTCTTCAAATACACATACACATAAAGCAACCCAAAAATGGAAAGTAAAATCCAGTAAATAGCCAGGGCTGAAGTGTAGCTCAGTGGCAAGAGCACTGCCCAGCAGGCATGACCCAAGGTTCTGTTCACAGTACCACACACCCACAATAAAAATACCCCCACCACCCTAATTCAGGGTGTGGGCTGTGAGAGAGCCAAGGGACCCTCAGGCCTGTCAGTAAGTTCATGGGATAGTCTCGTGCACTACAACATGAATGGCCAACAGAGCAGGACAAGGTAATGCATCCTCAAGCTCTAGTCACTTGGGAGTAGAGATGGCTCCCCCATCATCACTGGGGCTCTTTGCTAGGTGAAGCTGGCTGAGCAGCAGTGCTGAGGGCTAGAAGGGGCTAGGGAAAGTGGAGTTGTAGAGCAGAAGCTTCAGGAAGATCCAGAACATGCTTGCCATCCCTGTGGCCAGCCCCAGTTGACCCCCAGTCACATACATGTGGTCAGTTCTGTTCCTTCGGGTACACTCAGCCCTGTGTCCTTTAGGCCCAGGTGTCCTGGTCTCTGGTGCTTATCTCACTCCCTAGCAGAACCCTGCATGCAGGACAGGGAGTCCCTGGCCTGGGACTCCTACCCAAAACCCCTTCCCTTCCATCTCCACCTGCCACAGGGCCTTTGTACCCAATGAATTCCCAGACTTTCCCTGGGCCCATCTATGTCCTTGGGCCACCCTCAATGGGACTCTTCAGAGAGGTCAAGGCCCAGTTACCCCAGCAGTGACAGCACAGAAGCCATCCTACCAAGCAGGGGCAGCTCCCCTTACCTCCAGGAGACGTGTGTCTGGCAGGTAGCGGTCTTTCCAGTGGTCAAGAAAGACCATGTCTAATGTGTCCACATCATACTTTGTCTTCAGCTGCGGGATGAGGTCCTGGGATGCCCCAAGGAGGATGGTGACCTGGAACAGTGTTCTGTCAGTGCTGTGCCCACAGGGATATGCAGGACCCTGCCTGGACCCCCACATGTACAGATACCAATTTCTTTGGGGCTCTGGAGAGGAGTCTGCACTGTGTAGTCTCTCCTGGGGCAGCCCTGGGAGTTGCTGGCTCTGAAGGATAGGTCAGTAAGACTGTCCCTAACCTGCTGGGGTTCCTTCTTTTGACATGGAAGGTGCTTAGTGACTGATCAACTTATCCCCCCCCTCCCCTGCCTGCTCATCCCTCCCAGCCCCAGCTGCCACAGTGGGGCATACTTTGTCCTGTAGGCCTGCAAAGTTCAGCATTTGCTGAGTGATGGCAGCATAGTCAGGGTTCATCTCCATGGTGAGAAGCCTGCCTCCAGGTGGCAGCAGGCGGGCCGTCCGCACCGCTGAGTAGCCACAGTAAGCTCCTAGCTCCAGCACCAGCGAGGGGCGATACTCACGAATCACTGTATCCATGATTTGGCCTAGAGGGTAGTGAGGAGGATATGAATATAGGCAGGAGGGGAACCTCACTCCCAGTTATGGGCCTCACCCCTCTAGACCAGTAACATTCCCACTCTTCTAATGCTCCTAACTTGCTGCTAAGAAAGGACTTTTGCCTCCTGATAGTTCAGAGGACCCAACACACAACCTTAGAGTCTTCCAGCCTTTGCACACACAGGGGCCCCTCTTGCCAACCTACCTGTTCCTTCAAGTGTAAATGTTATGGTCTCTAAGGGGGCTAGGCAGGAGCATGATCCATGATTCCCTCCCTCTTTAACAAGCTCCCCTGCAAAGACCACCATGCCCAGGTCTGGGTTCCCATTTCTAGGCCATCACCTGCAGGCTGGGCCACGTACCTTTTGCGTCACCCACATGCATGGCCCACTCCTTCTGTGAGGAGTAGGTGTCAATGGCCTCCAGTACGCTCTGAGGGTCTCCAGGCTTGGCGTGCTGCTGCACATGGCGCAGGATGCGCTGTTCCTTTGTGTCACCCATGAGCAGGTTGTAGACTGGCTGCTGCACGAACTCAAACCAGAAGATAGTTAACGAGCCCCAGCCCAGGTATCGCAGGAGCAGGAAGAGGGCCAGCAACAGCAGACCCAATGAGATGGCAGCGGCCAACAGCATCTGCAGAGCAGGAGCCAAGTAGACAGGTTATGTAGCCTGTGCCCTTCCTGCCTCACCCACCGGGAACTTAACTCAGTGTACCATTGGTTCCTAAAGGAGGGCCGAGGTTCAGAGCATATGCCCACATGACTCACTGGGTCAGAGCCAGGGGAAGACTTGCACCTGCTCACTGCAGCCTGCTACTAGCCAGAGCAGATAACATGTGTGCCTCCTGGAGTCCTGTGAGGCATGGTTCCAACCCTGGGTGCGTTCTCGACGAAGGAGGGCGCCATCTCACACCAAACTGGTATTGTGACTGTTTCAAGCTAAAAGAGGAACTGGGTGCAGGATGGGCCACCTGCAACGGAATGTGAAGATTTCTTGGGAGGTACCAAGACAAAAACAGCCTTCATCAAGCAGAGACTGAATAGGGCTGGGGACCCTGAATAAATGATCTTATTGGGGTGATCCTCATTTTCCAGCTGGCTTCAGAGTCCCCACAGTCACCAAGTGACATCCCTGGAATTCACCAGCCTATCCCAGAGATCTGTGTTCTATTTTCTCTACAGAATTATCATTCTTTGCTTCAGAAAGCAGGAAACTGTGGCCCCTTGCTCTTTATTTCTTTTTGGTTGTGGGTGGAACCTTGTGCGTGTGAGGTAAGCACTCTACCACTAACTTCCATTATCAGTGCCTGCTCTCTTGAGCTAGGCTATATGGCCCAGGCTGCTCTTGAATTCACAATCCTCCTGAGGGCTGGGATTACAGGTGTGTACTATTATGTCCAATGTTTTGGTCATTTCTCTGGTCCACATCTTGGGGAAATCTCCAGGGCTGTGCAAAATTAATACAATACATACGGTCTCTTGCTGTTTGGCCTTGAATAGACTAACTCAGTTGGCTGAAGACCCACAAAGGAACTGCGTGAGATACTAGGATTGATTGAAGTAGAGAACAGCTCCAGACTACAGATCCTCTAAGAGTGTATCAAAGGGCTAGGTGAGCTCAACAGTACTTATCAAGCACACGTAAGGCCCAGTTCTGTCCCCAGCACAAGACGAGTATGAGTACATGCTCACACACACACCTTCTGGCAAGCAAGGGCTGGGGAAAGGAGCCAGGATCTAACCGACAAAGTTCTGCAAATCAATGGCTGGCACTGAGCAGAGTTCACTAAGTTTATAGCACAAACTAGTGATTCATATCAGAGACCCTAAACAGAAAGACACAGGAAGAGGAACTAGGGAAACTTCCACCAAACACTCTGTGGCCATTTACAGTTCCTTCCAGAGTGACAACTGGTGATTACATAGAACCTGAGCTTGGCTGGGAAGGCTTGTGGAAGTCTTAAGAGAAGGCAGGCCCAAGCCCTAGGTGTGATGACTGCTTCAGGACAGTCTCAGGAGAGAACAGAAGAGACCCAAAAGCTGAGGCTCTGCAGTCCACACAGCCACACAGTTTGTTTCCACAGGACAGAGTGCTCATGTTGGCGGGTCTGCATGCACGCTTGGTCTGCACTCTCAAACACATCCACAGGCTTCCATTAGTCAATTGATCTCACATCCAAGCTCTTGCCCTCCTGATCCACTGTAGGATGGACCTGGCCTCCACCTTCTGTGAGCTGAGCAGACATGGAAATTGCATGGAATTCTGAGGAACTGGGTTTGGCCTTTGGTCAATTTTTAACAGAAACTGACCAAGGTCCAGCCATTCCGGCACCCTCCCAGCCTCAGAGTGTGGACATCACTTAGAAGGCTTCCCAGCTGGGGACCCTGTTGTCATATGTACCCGCACCGCGGGGGAAGCAGGAGAAAACTGCTTTGGTAAGGCTCCCACCACCACACACAGTTAGGGAGCACACATGTAAATCTGTAGGAAATTATCCAGGGGAACAATGGCCCATGTGAACACCATGCAGTTTACCAGACATGGTCCAAGAATGGGTGCAGCAAAATGGGAACAGGTTCCAGAGCCAGCCTGCAAGGCTGAATGCTGGGATCATGGGCATACACCGGCCCATGGTCACTCCTTTTTTATGGCTTAGATTTCCTGACACATGCTTGGGTGTCTTAGTTATGCCATCCATTATCATTACTAGAAGTAGCATTTGAGTGATGAGACAATGAGCTGTTTTGTTCATTTATTCATTCTATTCATCCATCCATCTGTCTGTTCATCCATCCACAATCCAGCTAGGGAGGTTGCATAGTAATCTAGTCCCCACTGTCCCCCAAAAGTGCAGGGGTCCACTGCTCCTTGATAGCCCTCTCTTGCTTTGTGCAGCTATGGGGAGTGGGTGTAGCCATGCCCACCTGGCCACTGACAGGCAACTGCCAAACTTAAGTCAATTACTTCCTAGGGTTTTTTGCAGAACCAATGAATTTGCAAGTCAGGAAGCCATCTGTGGCAGTGCACACCTGTAATCCCAATACGCACGGGTGGATGGGCTACACTGAAAGTGAAGAAATGGAAACACAGACCATGCCTTCAACAGAACTGAGGTAGCTCTAGGGCCACCTGCACAACTCTGGAGAAACCAGCCAGCTCCTTTCATATGGGGTGTGTGGACCGACTGGGAGGTCTGAGCCCTACTGTGTGGGTTCCTGGAATAAGTGTTTAGTTCTAGGCAGAGGCCAGGCTCAATCTTGAGTGGCCTCAGCAGATCACATATTTAGTTGATCTTAGGTGACCATGAGAGTATAAAAATGAAGGGACATGTTAGTACCTGAGACTAAATGGAAGACGTGCTGCTGGTAAGCCTGTCGATACTAATGCTGTTGATTCTCAGCACCACCCAGATCATTCTACTGATTTAATAACCTTTACCAAAAATCCCAAGGGCATTTTATTTTTAGTAGAGAAACCTATGCTACATTTTACTGAATCTCTAGGGAGCATGAATAGCCAAAATAATCTTGAAAAAGAAGTACAAAAGTGAAGGACTTAACTTTCTCATTAACACTAATTGCAAGCTGGGTAATGGTTGTTGATAATGCGGTGTAACGGGGACCTTGGCAGATCCCATGACCAGTGAGAGACAAGTACACCATGCAGGTAGAACTTAAGTGGGAAGTTTTATTGGAGAGAGGGATAGGAGTAGGGGAAGGGAGAGAGGGGAGAGAAGAGAGAAAGAGACCTGCTCACCACCTCAGAGAAATGTTAGAAAGAGAAAATAAAAAGCAAAACCTCAAAAAAAAAAAAAAAGTAAAAGGATTTAGGGGTGGGTGTAGCTCTGTGGCATCTAATATAACGTACATAAAGTGTTTTAAAACTGGGAGCACAGGGGCTGGAGAGATGGCTCAGAGGTTAAGAGCACTGACTGCTCTTCCAAAGGTCCTGAGTTGAAGTCCCAGCAACCACATGATGGCTCACAACCATCCGCTATGAGATCGGGTGCCCTCTTCTGCTGTGCAGATATACATGCAAGCAGAATGTTGTATGCATAATAAATAAAATAAAATCTTAAAAAAAAAAACTGGGAACACAGGGAGAGGCTGGGATGCAGTCCACCTGGCAGAGTGCTTGCCTGGCATTCATAAAGCCCTGGGTTCCAGTTCACACCGGCTTAGTTTGGGGGGCACACTCCTATAATCCCAACACTCTGGCAGTGAAGACAGGTCAGAAGTTCCAGATCATTCATGTGACTTAAAGGACAGCCTGGAAAACCTAAGATCCATTCTCGAAAGGGGTGAGGGTGGGGCAGACAACGATGGCACAAAAAGCCTTTTAGTGAAGCGTCTCAGCATCAGTTATAATTATTGAACTGCATCTCAGAGCCATACTGAAAGAGTACTTCACTGTCACTGAAACGGCTTTTTTCTTGGGTGGGACACCAGGGGTTGTGTACAAGGCTTCACTGAGCTACACTGCCAGCCACTTACTTTGAGACAAGTTGTCATTAAATTGCCCAGGCTGGCCTTGAAGGTACCCTGTAGCCCAGGCAAACCTTGAATTTACAATCTTCCTGCCTCAAACCCCCAAGTAGATGGGATTACAGGCCTGCACCACCAGGCCTGATATTTTTCTTCCTTTTTTTTTTTTTTTAAGTAAGATAATAAAGTTGGTTAAAATATGAAAAAATTGGAATCCTTGCACACCGCTGAGATGAAAACTGGTGGAAACAGTTTGATGAATCCTCAAGAGGCTATCACTACATGACAATGCTGTGTGGCCAGAGCTGAGAGCAGTGCCTCAGACACTTACTTGTCTACTCTTGTTCCCCCAGCAGTATGACTCACAGAAACCCACAAGTGGAAGCAACCCCAAGGTTCTCTAAGCTGAAGAGCTTCACAGCGCAGTGTGTGCCGCTGGCATGAAAGGGAGCCCCAACCCATGCTGCAGCATGGACGCTCTGCAAGCAAAGTGGCCCAGACACAGAACAGCGAATACCACAGGAGTCCACTCACAGGCTGGAAGCTGATTAGTGGCTGAGGCTGAGGGAGGGGAAGGGAACTGTTTGGTGGGTAAAGAGTTACAGTGTGGAATGATGGTAAAAGTTACACAATACTTTAAATGCCCTTCATGTCCAACAAATGGCCAAGTCTGAAGTTTTCATCCTGAAGTTATTCACAAAGGTGCCAGGGAGTGGACCGGAAAGGGTTGTTAATCATCTCCTAGTGACACCCGCATAAAGGCTGCTTATGCTGAACCTCGAGCTGGGTGTAGCTTCATCAGTGTGTATTTAGCACACATCCCTAGCATGTCCGATAAACACGAGTTCCTGGAGGTTAGAAGTTTGATGTAGATGCTACATTGATGACACGCACTCACAGGTCTGGGTTATAAACTATTAACTTTGGGTTAGTTCAAGTAGAAGGAAGCTGAGCCAGTTACTCTTCAGAATGAGCTTTATTAAGAGAAAGCCTTGAGTCAGGCGGTGGTGGGCACACCTTTAATCCCAGCACTCGGGAGGCAGAGGTAAGCGGGTCTCTGAGTTTGAGGCCAGCTTGGTCTAGAGAGTTAAGTTTCAGGACAGCCAAGGCTCAAATGTCTTGAAAAACTAAAATAAAAAAGGGGAGCCTCTAGACAGGTTGGAGGTAGTGTGGGAGCATCACAGAACAACGGGAGTGACAGGCTTCTCATTGTAGAAGGAGTACAGCATCCGCCTGGGGTGGGGGGAGACAACCTTCATGTAATCCCCTGAACAAAGGACGGATGATGTTTACAGCTTCTGGGGTGGAGGGGAGTTAGTCTACCTTAGCCTCTGTGACTCCTGGCTCCACTGAACCGGGTCTAGACAGAAACATAAACTTACCTTATAGCTGTGAGGGGAAGGACTGCAAGGCCCCAGCAGGGCTTCTGAACTACTCAGGCTGAGAGGGAGAAGGTGGAGAGGGAGACAAAATGGGGAAAGATGGGGAGTGAGGGGAAGACTGAGCACACCTGTAGTTCCCACACACAGGAGGTTGAGAGGAGGGTCAAGAGTGAGTTCCAGGCCTGGTCTACATACTGCATTCCAGGTCATTCAGGGCTGCAGTGATACCTGTCTCAAAAGCCCCAGGGCCGAATGAGATTTTGTTTTTTAAAACAGTTGGAGGCAAGTGGCCTCCACCTACTACTGCATCTGGGCGCCTCAGCTGCCATCTTAAGAAACCTTCTCTGTGTAGAAGCTTCTAGCCAGGCTGCTGCTGCTGTTGCATCCCTCTGCATCTGGACATGGCTTTCCCAAGCGTCCCCTGAATCCACAGGCTGCAATCTGCTCTCACTCCCCAGCTCTGGAAAGCTCTATCAGATACATTAAGATGCTCTTTCAGGGCTGGAGAGATGGCTCAGAGGTTAAGAGCACTGACTGCTCCTCCAGAGGTCCTGAGTTCAATTCCCAGCAACCACATGGTGGCTCACAACCATCCCTTATGAGATCTGGTGCTCTCTTCTGGTGTGCAGATATACATGGAAGCAGAATGTTGTATACATAATTAAAAAAAAAAAAAAAGATGCTCTTTCGAGTGAGCAGTAGGGAGGCTAAGAGGGAGACTTGTGGGCAGCTCTTAGGGGCAAGAATCCTAAGCCTGGTCTTAGGACAGGTCCTTGGGGCCTGGCACACCTCTCTCACTGCTGAGCAGTTCTCTCCCCTGTAAACTGGGGTGAAAGTCTCATGGATCCTGCATGACTGAGGGCTAGGAAGGACAAGAGGTTACATAGTACCTGGAACCTGCTGGCCACAAACCTGCCCAGAAAGCACAGAGCATTCATCCAAGGCATGGGTAGTCTGCCTAATGAGCCAGCCTCTGGGACAGCAATACGCCCAGCTTAGATGCCTTCAGGACCGAGAAGATGCTGGTTCCTATAGTTAGCACAGTGGTGGGCTCCATACTCCAGTTGGTAACTCTCCCCTTCTAGTGCTTTGAATAGAACCTCAAGAGTATGCCAGGCAAGCATTCTACCAGGTATGCCCCTGGCACTCACCATCATTTAAAGAGAGAGAGCCAGACATGTGGCTCATGTCAGACTGTGGCTCCAACCCAACAATTGGGAGACCAAGGCAGGAAGTTTACCAGTTTAAAGCTAACTTGAGCTATATAGTGAGTCCCAAGCCAGCTTTGGGAGTGAGCTCCTTATAGGTGCAACCCAGGAGTTAGGCCAGCCTACTGAATCAGTGAGCCCCAGATTGAGTAAGAGAACCTCAAAAAAATAAAGTAGGGTCTGAAGGGATGACTCGGCAGTTAAGAGCACTGGCTGCTCTTCTACAGGATTCCAGCTCTCAGTACCCACATGGTGGCATGGTGATTGACAACCGTCTAATTACAAATCCAGGGGATCCAAGCCTCTCTGAGCAACATACATACATACATGCATGGTTCATAGGCACAGATGTATACACACATACATGGTACATAGACACACAGGCAGACAAAACACCCATACACATTAAATAATAATAAATAAGGTATAGAGTAAGGAAGATACCTGATGTTGACCTCTGACCTTGGCATGCATGTACATATACCTATACCCACACCAACCCACACACAAACAACCCACAAAAAATAAGGCTGAGATGGAGATCATGTCTAGCATGTATGAAGCTCTGGATTCAGTCTTTAGTATTTCATAAAACTGGGTGTAATGGCACATACCTATAGTTCCAGCACTCAAGGGTCAGAAGGCCATCCTGAGCTATGTAGCATATTCAAGACCTGCCTGGGCTACATAAAAACTTGTCTCAAAGCCTCCTCAGTGCCCAGGGCGGGGCACTGCCCTCCTCTGCTGTCTTCTCAAAGCCAGAGCCTCCTGTGATCTAAAGGCCTCTTCTGCACTGCACTTTCCCACTGCAGCTGATCGGCCCCATCACGGGATTCTTGAGAGCCCCAGTGCTAGGAACAGGATTGCTTTCCCACTCTCAGTAGGAAGCAGGCCACCGAATACCTGTGGAGAGGACTGAGAGGATGGTGAAGGGCAGAAAGGGCTTGACAGGCCTGCTGGGGTGATGTTCTAATCCCAACAGACAGTCTCTATCTGAGAAGCTGCGATTTCAGGCAGCTCGTGGAATGGTGACCAGGGAGGTCCCAGAAGCTGTCCTTTTGGCCAGGCCTGCCTCCCTACCACCCAATCCACAGCATGTGAGCTGACACTGACCTTTTCACTTCACGCTCTAAGGAGTGAAAGGCCACACACACCCTCTCACCACAGGCTCTAGGCACACCATTACACCAGTGTCTTAAGAAAGATTTTCTCCCTACACAGACTCTAGCCGGTTCCTTTGAGTTTCTTCTGGTCCAAACCTCCACCTTGGCTGAAACAGACTAGAACCTAGTTCCTAGGTGGCTCACAGTGACACCCTTAGGGATGACCTTTAGTGCCTGCTGGAGAAAACCCAAAGCTGCCAAACACTCTGTGTGCTACAGCCAACACCCGAAGATAACTAACCTGTGAGGAGCTTGGGTGGACTTTTCATCCTTTTTTTTTTCACCACAGTGCTGGGTGGTGCTATGTAATTTCTACCAATGAGCAACACACCACCTAGGAACAGAAATTTCATAAGCCCGAGTACAAATTCAAACAGGTTCCCATGAACCAATTCTTCCTGCTTTCAACATATTTCCATTTCCTAGCTCTGCTCAAGCCAAAGAGTTCTACCTTCCTATTTTTTCCCACCATGCAAACTTCATGTAGACCAGGCTGGCCTCAAACAAGCTATCTTAAACTTATTCTTTTGCCTCTGGTTCTCAAGGTCTGGGATTCTAGGCTGTGCTGTTCCTATGGGGCCAGAGCTCGGGCTGGCTGGCTAGTCTCTCCACCTCAGAGATACATCCCACTTCCCATTGGCCTGTGGGTAGACATGAGAAATCTCTGGGTCCAAGGCTTCAGACAAACACCCACTGCCATTATGAGGACAGACTTTCTCCTATCCCATTCACTGGAAGCCAGGTGGCTCCTGGCCTTCCTTCCTCTCTGGCTGAAGGTTTCTGGCTGGTGGCTCCAAGTGGCAACTTAACCTTTGGTTCTGTGGTTGGAAATTTGCCTCCCTATAAGTCCTTTCTGTTGTCACTAATTCCCCCATGGGTGCTTTTTGGCAGGCTAGGACATGCCTATCTCAACTCTGTGCTATCACTACTAATGTCAACACACCAAAACACGACTATGCAAACAGCACCCAACCCCCCTTTTCCATCGATATGAGTATCAAGGGTCACCTGAAGCACTAATAGTCTGGGGAAAGTTAAGATCTCACACCTTTCCCTACAACTGTCTTCTTTATGATGCCTCCCCTACTAATACCCCAGCTCACAATTTCCTTCATTTGTGGGGAGGACACTAGGGTGAAGCCTAGAGCCCTCCACACACTAACAGGCACAGATACTGGACACTGAGCCATGTCCCAGCCTTTGTCTCATCCTTTCACTACTCAGACCTTCCCTCAGGCACTCTAACATCATCTCATAGGTTCCCTTTCAAGTCCAAGCTCCACTCACCATGCCACCCACCAGAGAGGCCTCACCACTCCAGCACTCAGCTCTGGGTCCGTCTCTAAAACCTGACCCCTTACCCTAGCAGGTGTTCTAAGGATTCAGGGATCCACCAAAGCAACTGCATGAAGCTGAATAAGAAGAAAAAACAAATTTGAGGGCTAAGATGCAGCTCACATGTAATATACATATAGTTTGTTTGGGACCCTGGACTCTGCCCCTAGCACCAAAACAAATATATGTGTATTGTATGTATACATGGGGTATGCAATGTATGTATGTATGCAAGTCAGACATCGGCATTGCAATAAACATATTCTCTCCACATTAAAATACTATACCAGGACTAGGTATAGTGGTGCACACCTTTGATCTCAGCACTTGGGAGGCAGAGGCAGGCAGATCAAGGCCATCTTGGTCTCCATAGCAAGTTCCAGGACAGTCAAGGCTATATAAAAAGATCCTGCCTCAAAAACAAAACAAAACAAACAAACAAACAAAAAACCAGAAGCTGGAGAGATGGCTCAGTCAGTAAAGTCAGTAAAATGCTTGCTATGCAAGCATGAGAAGGTGAATTTAACCCCCAGAGTCCATATAAAAGCCTGTTGTATGATACCTTTCTACTGACTCTGCCCCATTTTTCCCTGCAAATAGTATGTAAGATGCTGTACTTCTTAAAAAGCTTGCTTGGTATAAGACATAGCTTGTGCAAATCTCCTGAGCCCACCTGTTCTATCTTCTTTATCTCTGACCCCCTTGTCCTTCCTCCTCAGGGCCCTGTCACTGAAGAACAACTTGCTGGTCCAGGCCAAAAAGCAATATATGACAATAAAACCATAGGAACAAGGGCTGGAGGGTAGCTCAGTTATGGTGCCATTAATCCCAGCACTTGGGAGCACAGGTATGCTGATCTTTGTGAGTTTAGGCCAGTCTTCATAGTGACCAAAAAACCCCAAAAATAAAAAATTAAAAATGAATCAAGAATTAAGGACATGGGCTGGGTAAAAATAAAGGAAGACTTAAGCTTGACTGCTGTTCAGCACATTGCTGCTAGCTGGGGTTCTATTTTTTATTTGCTGACTATAAAAAGAAGCTGGTCTCTTTAGCTAGCCATGATTCATAACTATTCAGTAAATTATACTTTGTTAAACTACCTCGAAACACTTATCTTTTCCTTGTAGTCTGATCCCTCCAAATATCAAAACTTACCAAATACTTCTTTCATGGTAAAATCTACTTGCATAGTTGCAATTAGGAGCTATATTCCCCCACAGCAGGACACAAGTGGAAACTTCAGGCGGCAGCTGTTGACAGGAGTTTCCCATTGGAGAATGATTACCCAGAATCAGAGCTTTAAGGAATTAAGTTTGAGTTTATTGAGCCATTGTTTACAAAGCCCTCTTGAAAAACTTTGCTGGCTAGATGTGGTAGCACCTGTAACCCTACCATTCTGGAGGCAGGGGCAGGACGATTGATGATTGATCGCTGTAAGTCACAAGCCTGACCTACACAGCAAACTCCAAGTTAGCAAGGTACATGGAGAGACTGTCTCAAAACAAAAGGACTCCATGTTGTGCCTTAAAACAAACAAACAACGGGACATGGTGGCTTGAACCTTTGTCCTAGCTCTCTGAAGACAAGTTTATCTCGGAGTTCAAAGCCAGCCTGGAATACAGAGTGAGTTCCAGGACATTCAGGACTACACAAAGGAACTGTCTTGAAAAACCAAAATAACAAGTAAGTAAATATATAAAAGAAAAACATTCTGATTTTATTAGAATTGGCCTGCATATTCATATCAGTACAGTAAGATAGTAATTGGCCCCCAGGAGGTCCACGAGGAATTTAAAAAGCCTCTTCATGAAGGCTCAGAAGCACCCCAGAATCAGCCATCAGACCTCAGTGAGGTGTCCACAAATTTGGGTGTACCTTGTTCTTACCAAGGCCATTAAAGTATCCTGAGGTTCCTGGGCCTTCCTTGAACTCACAAAGATTTGACTGCCTCTGCTTCCTGAGTTCTGGAATTGAAAGTATGCCCAGCTATAATTCTTTTTTTATTTTTATTTATGTGTCTGTGTGTATGCCCCCAGAGAAGAGGGCTTGGGTTGCTGGAGCTGGGGTTACAGCTGGCCATCGTTATGATAAAGCTGGAGAGACACCTTGGCAGATTGCATGGCAGGGGAGCGTGACCCAGGCTGGGTGACAAACATGCCAGGCAGACAGAGCTTAAGTGGGAAGTTTTATTAGAAAGGGAAGGGGGAGGGGTTGGGGAGGAAAGAGAAAAGAGGTAAAGAGACACAGAGACAGAGGGAGGACAGAAGAGAAGAGGGAGACAGGAAAAGTCCTGTCTGTCCCAGGGGAACAGCGGGAAAGAGAGGGAAAACAGCAGGAGAGTACAGAAAAGAGAGTGTAAGCGGGTGGGGGTCTGTCTTTTAAAGGGTTCCTTTGCACCTTCGTGCAGACTACGAAACCACGGATCACTGGGCTAACCAGGGTACTGCCTGAGTGCATTCTGCCAGGTGACAGGGGCAGGCCAGCACAATGCCCGAATCCTTACAGCCCTGAGTCACCTGATGTGGGTGGTAGAAAACAAACTCAGGTTCTATAGAAGAGCAGCATTGCTCCTAACCCCTGATCCATTCTTCCAGAAGCTAGATTTTTTTTTTTTTTTTGTTTTTTGAGACAGGGTTTCCTCTGTATAGCCCTGACAGTCCTAGAACTAGATCAGGCTGGTCTCAAACTCAGAGGTCCTCCAGCCTGCTTCTGCTTCCCACGTGCTAGCATTAAAGGCATGTGCCGCCACCGCCTGCTTAGAATCCTTTTTTAAACAAGAATGAATAATCAGTGGTATGGAAGGTTAGCACACACCAAACACTGGGTGCAATCCCAGTACTCTGCAAAAAAGGCAAAATGTTGCTTTATTTTTGATCAAAAAGGGAGGTGATATCTGTGTTTCAACAGAGAAGCATAACATATTTGTGCAGTTTATCAGATTCTTAACGTCCCTTTCTTCTTTCCTCCTCCTCCTATTAAGTCAGGGTCTTGTGTGCCCTAGGTTGGGCTTCCTACATAGCCAAGACTGGCTTTGAATTCCTGAGCCTCTGACCTCTACCTCCCAAATGCTGTGGGTTCAAATATAATGGTTGCATATCCTCACATCAGATTTCAGATTCTGTTCTTGTTCACTGTCTTTGAGGATTTATGACTTATCTGTGGATGGGTTTCACCTCATTTTCTTACATGCTTTGTTGATTTTTTTTTTGTGTGTGTGTGTGTGTGGGGGGGTGTTCATATAGCCCAGACTAACCTCAAACTTGCTATGGAGATGAGCATGGCACTGAATTCTGATCCTCCTGCTTTACTTTTTGGGTGCTGGATTTCCAGAAATATCCCACCATGCCTAGCTTTATTAAGTGCTAGGTGTTGAACCCTGGGCCTCATGCATGTCAAACACGCAGTCTACCATCTGAGCTACATTCCCCACCCTCCAGTCTTCCCTTCTTAAGTTAGGAAAACTTAAGGGGAGAAGAAAAGAAGCACCTTATCCTAGGATCTAGTTTGGGTTTTCCTGTTAGCCGAAAGTCAAGAAACTTCAATACAATTGATAAAGCCAAAACTGCCTACAGAAATAATATTGTTTTCCTAAAGGCATTGCAAATGATGTTAAAACAACTGGGCCAGGGGAAGACCACTCAGTTCTGATCCCCAAAACCACTTAAAGCCAAACATGGTAATACGTGTCTATAATTCCAGTGCTGTGAGAAGAAGATAGAGCCTGTGGGCTAGCTAGTATAGCATGAGCAATAGTAAACAAGAGAAAAGACACTGCCTCAACCAAGGCAGAAGGTGAGTTTTAAAAGACATCTGAGGTGTCCTCTGACCTCCACATGTTCATCATGGCATGTACTCGCCCATACTCCCACACACAAACACATAGACATACTTAGAGCCAGGCAGGCATGGGCTCACAAATGTCATCCCAACACAAGAGAGGGCGATGCAGCAGTCCTGGTGCAAGTTTTAGGCCAGCTTTAAAAAGAGGACCCAATAACAAAAACGACCTGTATTTACTTAGAGCCAGAATGTTTACAACTTTGAGTTTCACTGTTAGTACCCTCTCATCCCCCAATTTAAAGACAAAAACAAACAAACAAAAAAATGAACTTCATGGCTAGGTAGTGGTGGTGCATGCCTTTAGTCCCAGTACTCAGGAGGCAGAGGCAGGCGGATCTCTCGACCTCGAGACCAGCCTGAGCTACAGAGTGATTGCCAGGACAACTAGGGGCTGTTACACAGAGAAACGCTGTCTTGAAAATCCAAAACCAAAACAACAAAAAACCAAACCCCAAAACAAAAAACATACTTCACAAGAACGTCTTACAGCTTCATATGTAAAAAGAAAATTGTGCTCTTTTTTTCAAAAACAAGGGGCTCCATTCTGTAGCCCAAGCTGGCCTGGAAATCACTATGTAACACAAACAGGCATCAAATTCAGGACGGCCTCCTGTTTCTTCCGTGCTTGATGCAGCTATCCTGTTCCAGCAGGATCTGCAGGCTGAAGCCTGACAACATAGAAACTTTAGAGCCTTCAACACACCAAATACTCTGTGGGCAACCTTCTGCCTGGCACCACAGTTACATGGGCCACATGGGAAGTCCTCTACTGGGTCTGTGCACTGTTTTGGGAAATGACCATGCCTGAAACTCTGTGGTGGATCACTTACCTCATACACTCGGAGGATACCTGGGAAACCCTCAAGATTGCTCAACCCTCTCAAAGATATATGGCATCTAGACACGTCCTCTGGACTCAAAAGCTAATGTGTAGCAAACACCAACCTGTGTCTGTTTTCTCAAGAATGACCTTCACAAAATCCTTGTTCCTGCCAGTTAGCAAATATTTTTGTCCTAGTACAATTGTTAGACCCCCGAAAACTCAAGTATCTGGGGTCCCAGGCCACGTTCTCGGTCACCCCAATCACCAGGCGGATTCGAGAGCTTGCTGCAAACTGCACGAGGCTTTATTGTAATTTAACGAGCT